>NW_022292445.1:0-1004 GCF_002776525.5 Piliocolobus tephrosceles | reverse complement strand
TTTACCTACTTAAGCCTCAGCAATGGTGGGCGCCCCTCCCCCAGCCTCGCGGCTACCTTGCGGTTAGATCACCGCAGACTGCTGTGTTAGCAAGGAGAGAGGCTCCGTGGGCGTGGGAACCTCCCGGCCAGGTGTGGGTATAGTCTCCTGGTGTGCCCGTTTGCTTACAGCGCAGTATTGGGGTGGGAGTTACCCGATTTTCCAGGTGTTGTGTGTCTCAGTTCCCCTGGCTAGGAAAAGGGATTCCCTTCCCCCTTGTGCTTCCCAGGTGAGGCGATGCCTCGCCCTGCTTCAGCTCTCGCTGGTGGGGCTGCAGCAGCTGACCAGCACCGATCGTCCGGCACTCCCTAGTGAGATGACCACAGTACCTCCGTTGAAAATGCAGAAATCACCGGTCTTCTGTGTCGCTCGCGCTGGGAGTTGGAGACTGGAGCTGTTCCTATTCAGCCATCTTGCTCCGCCCCCCAGAATACATTTTTAAAGTCAAGCTCTACACATATTAGCTCAAGCAAACACCAATGTACTTAGTATTAAGAATGTGGAGGCGGGCAGAGCAAGATGGCCGAATAGGAACAGCTCCAGTCTCCAACTCCCAGCACGAGCGACACAGAAGAACGGTGATTTCTGCATTTTCAACGGAGGTACTGGGGTCATCTCACTGGGGAGTGCCGGACAATCGGTGCTGGTCAGCTGCTGCAGCCCGACCAGCGAGAGCTGAAGCAGGGCGAGGCATTGCCTCACCTGGGAAGCGCAAGGGGGAAGGGAATTTCTTCCTAGCCAGGTGAACTGAAACACACAACACCTGGAAAATCAGGTAATTCCCACCCCAATACTGTGCTTTAAGGAAACGGGCACACCAGGAGACTATACCCACACCTGGCCGGGAGGGTCCCACGGCCACGGAGCCTCCCTCATTGCTATCACAGCAGTCTGTGATCTAACCACAAGGCAGCAGCAAGGCTGGGGGAGGGGCGCCCACCATTGCTGAGGCTTAAGTAGGTAAA
>NW_022292444.1:0-16648 GCF_002776525.5 Piliocolobus tephrosceles | reverse complement strand
GTTTTAGACATGAAGTCCTTGCCCATGCCTATGTGCTGAATGGTATTTTCGAGGTTTTCTTTTAGGGTTTTTATGGGTTTAGGTCTAACATTTAAGTCTCTAATCCATCTTGAATCAATTTTTGTGTAAGGTGTAAGGAAGGAATCCAATTTCAGCTTTCTACATATGGCTAGCCAGTTTTCCCTTCACCAATTATTAAACAGGGAATCCTTTCCCCATTTATTGTTTTTGTCTGATTTGTCAAAGATCAGATGGTTGTAGATGTGTGGTGTTATTTCTGAGGATTCTGTTCTGTTCCATTGGTCTCTATCTCTGTTTTGGTACCAGTACTGTGCTGTTTTGGTTACTGTAGCCTTGTAGTATAGTTTGAAGTCAAGTGGCGTGATGCCTCCAGATTTCTTCTTTCGACTTAGGACTGTCTTGGCAATGCGGGCTCTTTTTTGGTTCCGTATGAACTTTAAAGTAGTTTTTTCCAATTCTGTGAAGAAAGTCATCAGTTTGATGGGGATGGCATTGAATCTGTAAATTACCTTGGACCGTAATGCCATTTTCATGATATTGATTATTCGTATCCATGAACATGGAATATTCTTCCATTTGTTTGTGTCCTCTTTTATTTTCTTGAGCAGTGGTTTGTAGTTCTCCTTGAACAGGTCCTTCACATCCCTTATAAATTGGATTCCTAGGTATTTTATTGTCTTTGACGCAATTGTGAATGGGAGTTCACTAATGATTTGACTCTCTGTTTGTCTGTTAATTGTGTATAAGAATGCTTGTGATTTTTGCACGTTGGTTTTGTATCCTGAGATTTTCCTGAAATTGTTTGTCAGCTTAAGGAGATTTGGGCTGAAACGATGGGGTTTTCTAAATATACAATCATGTCATCTGCAAACAGGGACAATTTGACTTCCTCTTTTCCTAATTGAATACACTTCATTTCTTTCTCCTGCCTGATTGCCCTGTCCACAGCTTCCAACACTATGTTGAATAGAAGTGGTGAGAGAGGGCATTTATTTATTTAGTTTTTAGTAATAGCCATTCTGACTCGTGTGAAGTGTTTTGGCACTGCATTTCTCTGACCATTTGTGATGTAGACGATTTTTTTCATGTTTGTCAGCCACTTGTATGTCTTCTTTTCAGAAGTATCCGTTATGCCTTTTGTCTGTTTTTTATTGGGGTTAGTGTTTTTAATTTTTGCTTGTTGATTTGAATTTCTTATAGATACAGACCTTTGTTGGATTTTTAGTTTGCAAATATTTTCTTACAATCTCTAGACGGCCTGTTTACACTGTTGGTAGTTTATTTGGCTGTGCAGAAGCTCTTTAATTTAATTAGATCCCCCTTGTTAATTTTTGTTTTAGTTGCAATAGTTTTTGAAGACTTAGTTATTAATTGCTTTTCAAGGCTTATGTCCACAATGGTGTTTCCTATATTTTCTTCTAGGATTCTGATAGTTTGAGGTCTCACATTTAAATCTTTAATCCATCTTTATTTAATTGTTGTATATGGTGAAAGGTAGTCATCCAGTTTCATACTTTTGCATATGTTTAGCCTGCTATCCCAGAGTAATGTATTGGATAGGGAGTGTTTTCTGCATTGCTTTTTTTTGTTATGTTCAGATCAATGGCTAAAGCTCAGATGGCTAGAGATGTGCAGCTTTTTTTCTGGGTTCTTTATTCTGTTCTGTTAGTTTATGTGTCTGTTTTTGTACCAGCACTGTACTGTTTAGGTTACCATAGACTTATGGTATAGCTTGAAGTCGGGTAATGTGATGTTTCTGGCTTTCTTCCCATTGCTTAGGATTCCTTTTGTCATTTAGGATTTTATAGTCCCACATTAATTTTAGAATTTTTTTGTAATTCTATTAAAAATAAAATTGATAGTTTGATAGAAATAGTGCTAAATTTGTAGATTGCTTTGGGCAGTGTGGCAATTTTCATGGTATTGGTTTTTCCAATTGATGAGCATGTAAAATTTTTCCATTTGTTTGTGTAATCTATGATGTCTTTTAGTAGCATTTTAGAGTTCTCCTTGCAGAGATCTTTCACCTCCTTGGTTAGGTGTATTTCTCGGTATTTTGCTTTTTTATGCATTTTGTATATGGGATTGCATTCTTGATTTTGTGTCCAGAGTTGGTTCCTGCCACTGGGTTTGTGGTCTCGCTGACTTCAAGAATGAGGCTGTGGACCTTCGTGGTGAGCGTTACAGCTCTTAAAGATGGCACGGATCCAAACTGTGAGCAGTAGCAAGGTTTATTGTGAAGAGAAAAGGACAAAGCTTTCACAGTGTGGAAGGGGACCCAAGCAGGTTGCCGCTGCTGGCTGGGGTGGCCAGTTTTTATTCCCTTATTGTCCCCTCCCATGTTCTGTTTCTGTCATATCAGAGTGCCCTTTTTTCAATCCTCCCCACGATTGTCTACTTTTAGAATCCTGCTTATTGGTGTGTTTTACCCAGTGCTGATTGGTGTATTTTACAGAGTGCTGATTGGTGTGTTTTACAGAACGCTGACTGGTGTTTTTTACAATCCTCTTGTAAGACATGAATGTTTCCCAAGTCCCCACTCAACCGAGGAAGTCCACCTGGCTTCCCCTCTCAATCTATCCTCTAAACAGGACATCCCAATTGCTGTTGGGAACTGGACGATGACTGCCCTAGCTACTTCCTGCTGGATGGGGGTGAAGCAGAGTCCCTGCAGTTGTATTGTCCTCCAGTGGGGAACTCTCTAGGCCAGTCAAAGGGCCAGTGGGTCAGTCCAGGGGTCCTTGGTAGATGTTGTGAGTTGAGCTCATTTGGGGTTCCATTTGTAAGACCATCTGTAGCTTGATGGCCTCAATCCTGAAGGAAACAATGTTAACAAGGAGGTTAAAAATACAAGGCCCCAAAGGCGAGTAGTAGCAAGATGGCTGTCATGGACCTAGAAAGGGGAGAAGCCATGTCACCCAACTCCAGATGTTGGTATAAGAGTTTGAAAGGCATTGCCAGATTTCAGAAGCTTTTTTCTGTAAACACCGTGTGGCATCTCGTACTATCCCTGACTGGTTAGTGTAAAAACAACACTCTTCCCCTAAGAAGGTGCAATGTCTTCCTTTCTCAGCAGTGAGGAGGTCTAGGCCTCGGCGGTTTTGGAGAGTCACTGCTGCTGAAGAGTCTATTTGGGATTGTAGAGTAAGAATCGATTTTGTAAACTGTCTGATAAATCCTTTAAGAGTGTGTGTTAGCAGGATAATGAAGTAGATAAACTGGCTATTCTGGTTACTGTAGCAGTGGCCATTCCTAACCCTATAAGTAGGGGTATTAGTTGTATGGCCCTACACTGAAGGACTTGAGCTTTGAGGGGAACTGGTAGGGTCTCCTTTCCTGGGGGCAATGTCATTGTTGGGACTTAGGAGGACTAAGGTGCAAGTGCCTGTCCAGTTGGTGGGGAGACAGATATAAGTTGAAGTTCCACATAAGAAGAATATGCCTTGGCTAGGTAGGCAGAATTGGTTGTGTATTTTAAAAAGATGTGTGAGTTTGGTGTTTTCATTTTCCCATACTCCTAGAGTACTTGCCAAGGTAGCTCTGGTGAGTGGCTGGAAAGGAGTATTGGGAGCAAACTGAGTGGCTCCCTGTGTTCTAGTTTCCCATTGACGAAAAAACTGTTAAGCAGTGGCTGATAGAGAGATAAAAATTCAGCAGTCATTGGCCAGGGTGGATTGCACTGGTTTAACAGAGTGGGTTGAGAGTTTTGTAGAGTTAATTATGAGCTAGTGGAAGGGGAGGGGGAGGGTGACTGTGTGGAGTGTCCAATTAAGCAAGAGGGATAGATAGGTAATGAGGGTGCCCTGGAAGATGAGATCATTTTATCCAGTCTGGGTTAAAGGGAGGAGTAAATTGCTGACAAAAAGAAGGATGATAGGAAAAAGGTTGATGTCATTAGGATTTTTGTTCCAGTAGGAGCTACAGTATATAGTCCTACTGCAAAGAGTATGGTTAATATACTGCTTAATTACGTGATGAAACAGTAAAAGGATTCCATTAAGGGGGCAAGGAGAGGTGTGAAAGATTATGTAGGTTTTCACTCATCTTTTTTAAATAGGAAGGGTATTTTTTTCTTCAGGATCAGCTGTAGGAGCCTTTTTAGTCTGGGATGTTCCCTTCAGAAATAGGAGATGCAAGTCCTCCAATGGTTTACAGGTGTATCGAGGCTAGTCTGGCTGATCTTGGGACTCCTGAGCTGAGAGTCCCGTAGGTTCTTGGGGGGCGGAGAGGGGGGGAGTTTAACTTAGGTGTGGTAAATCCAAGATTCCACTCCTGCCACCTTAACTGCAGTTGAGGTAAAGAGGATTACCGAGTATGGTCCTTCCCATAAGAAATCTGTAGATGGGGAGGTAGAGTAGAGGGACTTGACCAACACTAGATCTCCGGGTTGGAAAAACTCTGTTCCCTTATCTCTGTGGCATCCTTTGTGTAGGTTTTTAGGGTTTTGGTGATATTTTGCCAATGAAGTTATATCCTTGACCAAGTTGGCCATTTCCTGATCAAGTAGGAAGTCATTTGTGAGAAAGGTCATCCATATAGTATTTCGTATGGACTGAACGCCATTTTGTGAGGAGAAGTTTGTATTCTCAACAATGCCATGGACAAGAGAGTAAGCCATGGGATATTAATTCCTTGGGTTAGTTTCCTTAAGTGAAACCTCTTGAGGGTTTCATTTGCCTTCTGGACCTTCCCTGAGGATTGTGGCCCCCAGGCACAATGAAGGTAATATTGTATCCCTAGTGCCTTGGAAATTCCCAGAGTTACCTTGGCTTTAAAAGCCAGACCATTGTCACTTTGTAAGCTTTGGGGAAGCCCATATTTAGGAATTATTTCATGAATTAGGACTTTAACCACTTCCTGAGACTTCTCTGTCTTGCAGGGGAAGGCTTCTATCCGATTTGTAAAGGTATCAACACAGACCAACCAGTATTGAAATCCCCTTGAGTTAGTCATATGGGTAAAGTCCAACTGCCAGTCCTCTCTGGGATAGTGCCCTATTCTTTGTTCCCCCAGAGGGACCCTATGATGAACCAAGGGATTATTCCTTTGGCACACCTAACAGGCTTTGACTACTTGTCGGATGTCCGGAGGAGCTTTATCCCTGTAAATAGGGATTTGGCCATCTGATGAGTGCTCTCAACACCCATATGAAAAGTTAGGTAGAGGGTCTCAAGTATTTTTCATTGGCTGACTTCAGGTAAAAGTACCTTTCTCTCTTCTGTTGTTAACCACCCCGAGGGGAGAAAACGGTGCCCCCATGAAAGTCCCATTCTGTTTCAGTCGGGGAATACTGGGGCTTAATCTCTTGGAGAGGGTTGTTCCGTACCAAGGATGCTTCTATAGGTATTTCTAATGGGATGTTCCACCTGGCAGCAATCTTGGCCTCAGCGGCTGCCTGATGGTTTCCTTCTACCTTTTCTCCTTCACTTTTTTGATGGTTTCATCAGTGTAAGACTGTCACCTCTTTGGGTTTTTGCACTGCTTGCAATAATTCCATGATTTCCTCGTGGTATTTAATGGGGATTCTCCAAGAGGTTAGGAACTCCCTTTCTTTCCATATTGCAGCATGGTCATGCAGGATTAGATAAGCATATATACTGTCTGTATACACATTTATTCTTTTTTCCTTTGCCAGTTCTAAGACTCAGGTAAGTGCCACTAGTTCTGCTAACTGGTCACTGGTCCCCAGAGGAAGAGGCTTACTTTCAAGTACTGTTACATCACTAACTATGGCATAACCTGCCCTGCATATCACATTCTCCAGAAATGAACTTCCATCAGTATACAGGTTAAGGTCATGATTAGCTAAGAGGACTTCTAAGAGATCCTCTTAGGCAGCATAAGTCTGGGTTACAATTTCTTGGCAGTCATGCTCAATTGGTTCCCCATCCTCTGGGAGAAAAGTAGCAAGGTTGAGGGCTGCACATATGTGTATTCGAAGCACTGGTCGCTCAAGGAGTAGTGCCTGGTATCTAAGCAGGTGGTTGTGTGATAGCCATACATTTCCTTCAGCACCTAATATGCCATTTATATCATGAGTAGTCCAAAAGGTGAGATCCTTTCCTTGTATTATTTTGATGGCCTCTGATACCAAGATGGCCACCACCACAACTATCAATAAACAGTGGGGCCAGCCTTTTGCTACTACATAAATTTCCTTACTTAGGTATGCCATTGGTTGTGGGCTTATCCCTCGAGTTTGAGTAAGGACTCCAAGAGCTAGTCCCACTCTCTCTGTGACGTATAAAGGGAAATTTTGTCCTGTGGGAAGGCTTAAGGCTAGAGCTTGTACTAGGGCCTGCTTTAAGGTTTTGAAGGCTGTTTCTGCCTCTGGTTCCCATTCTACTAGATGAATATTTACCCTCTGAGTCTCCTTGATTAGAGTATAGAGTGGCCTAGCCATCTCGCTGTATCCAGGGATCCATAGTTGGCAAAAGCCAGTGATCCCAAGGAACCCCTGGAACTATTTTAATGTCTTAGGGTGAGGACAGGTCAATATAGGCTGTATTCATTCTTTGCTGAGGGCCCTGGTTCCTCTGGCTAAGATTAGGCCTAGATATTTGACTTGTTGTAGGCAGAGCTGGGCCTTTGATTTAGACGGATTTTACCCTTGATTAGCTAGAAAGTTCAAGAGATCTATAGGAGCCTCTTAGCATGAGGCTTCCGAACTGGTAGCCAAAAGTAAATCATCCACATACTGAAGGACCAGAGTGCCTGGACTTGAGAAGTGGCCTAGGTCTTAGGCCAGTGCCTGACCAAACAGATGAGTCCTATCCCTAAACCCTTGAGGCAAGATGGTCCATGTAAGTTGGGAGGTGTAGTCTGTGGGATCCTCAAAGGCAAAGAGAAACTGGGAATCAGATTGCAGGGGAGTGCAGAAGAAGGCATCCTTGAGGTCCAGAACAGTGAACCATCCTCCTTCCTCTGGTATTTGAGAGAGCATGGTATATGGGTTGGGTGCAGCTAGATATAGAGGAATTACTGCTTCATTGATGAGTCTTAGATCTTGCACTAGTCTCCACTGACCACTTGGTTTTTGTACTCCTAAAATTGGGGTGTTGCAGGGACTGCTGCATTTTCTTACTAAGCCTTGACCTTTTAAATGTCTAACAACATTCTGTAATCCTTTATGAGCTTCAGGCCTTAAGGGATATTGCCTTTGATAAGGAAAAGTGGTGGGGTCTTTTTAGCCTGATTTGGACTGGGCAGGCATTTTTTGTCCTTCCAAATTGTCCTTCCAATTCCCAGACTTCAGGGTTGATTCCCTCCTCAAGTAGAGAACAACAAATGGATAACTTGTTCCCCATATTCATGTAGATAATAGCTCCAGCCTTGACGAATATATCCCTCCCTAATAAAGATGTGGGACTTTCAGGCGTAATAAAAAAAGGCAGGTGAAAAGAGCAAACTCTCCCAATTACAACTGAGGGGGTGGGAGAAATACCTGGTTACGTGCTGTCCCAGGATTCCTCAGATGGTAACGGACTTTGAGGACAGCCGTCCAGGGCAGGAGATTAACACTGAGAATGCCACACCAGTGTCCAGGAAGAAGTCAATTTCCTGGCCCTCAATGGTTAAACTTACCCAGGGCTGAGTGAGGGTGATGACAGGAGCTGACACTTGCCCAGGGCATCCTCAATCCCTGGGCAAGTGTTGGATCACCTGGTTGGGGGCTTCTGGCTGAGAACCTTTGTCCTCTGGGGCAGTACACCTTCCAGTGATAGCCTTGGCATAGTGGACATGGGCCAGGGGGCAGCTTGTTTCTCATTGGACAATCTTTTTTAAGCTGTCCTTGCAAACCACACTGATAACAAGCCCTACCAGGTGATTGGCCTGCTCTGTTTTCTGTCCTCTCTGAACCACCAAGGTTTGTTTATCTGAGGGCCATGACTAAGGCTGTGGCCTTTCTCTTATCTCGCTTTTCATTTTCAGCCTGTTCCTCTTGGTAGGCTCATCTAACAATAGCATAACATCTCTCCACATGAGGTTGAAGGTTTGCCCTAGACCCTGTGGAACGTCTACATACCTATCAGGATCATCTGAAAACTTCCCCTGGTCTACCTTGATCTGCTTTAAATTAGAGAGAGAGAAGGGGACATCTGTCCAAATTGGGCCAAATTCCCCTCCTCCTACAACTTGAAGGGGACATCACTGATACCCCGGGGGGTTTTGTGGTCCCTTGGAGATTTCTTTGCTCATTTCCTTCTTGGTGGGGGAGATTAGAGGAGGCTCAATATTAATAGGAAGGGGAGCTGTAGGGAGGCTAGCACATGGAGGTAAGCTAAGAGGTCCTCCTGTAGAATGTAAATTGCAAGCTTTGCATAGTTGTGGATTATGTTTCAATGAAAAGAAAGCTTGGACATAAGGTATTTCATTCCATTTACCTTTCCTCTTACATAAAAGGTCAAGCTGCAAGATAGTATTATAATTTATACTACCCTCAGGTGACCATTTTTCCTCATCAGAGAGAGAGTATTGGGGCCAGGCCACAGTGCAGAAAATAATAAGCCACTTCTTTTTTAGGGTTTCTGGGTCAAATTGGTTCCAATGCCTTAGGATGCATTTCAAGGGTGAGCTTGTTGAATAAAAAAACGCCCACGGTTTTGGACTGTTCTTTGTTTTCTTTTCTCCCACCCAAGAACCCACAATGGTCCCTGGACCCTAATGTTTGGAATAGTTGTACTCACCAAAGCAGCAGCAGAAACACTTGTTTTCCTCTTAGACCACAAAGAAGACCGAGGAAGGTCAGATTTAGTGGCCCTTAGCGACACATTCTCGAAAACCTGTTAGAGTCCTAAGTGTTTTCTCCCATTGGTATTGGGACCTTCCCTTGTCCTATAAAGATGATATACCTTAAAAGGCAGTGGAGGGCCATATCCTGAGGGAGGGAAGGCATCTCCAGGGTTGGAAGAGTGATGCCTTTTTTTTCTCACTTCTAATCATATGAATAGGAAGGATATCCCCCCAAATTTTGGAGTCTGTAATTTCTGAGGCTCCCCATATGCTAGCTTCAAGAATACCCTTTGTTAGGCCTGCTACTCTGAGGAGGGATCCTAAAATGCCAGATATTTCCACCATTTGATGGAGTTTTGGGCAAAAATTATGTCTTTCTGATTGGTGAGCCCAGGTGCCTAAAGCAGGGAACAGAGTCCCAAAATTCATATTAGAAATAGGAGAAACTAGAAGAGCACCAGGGACAGGGAGTGGTTTTTATAAGTGGGACTAGCCTTGGAGAAGAGGGGTGGGAGGAAGTTTGTCTCATATGTGCTGGGACCCAGGAGGAAAGGGTCAGGATAGATGGGTGAGTCTCGCTTGGGTGATGTAACTTTGAGAGCTCCACTCATGGCTGCAGGGTTGACCAACATTTTGTTGGGACCCTGGAACTGAATGGCTTTCTTCTCTGTCAACCCTTAGCTCAGCCCGGAAGTACAGGAAAAGAAGAAGCTGGTTCAAGGCAAACCAATGCTCCTGACTATGAAGAGTCAGGGGTTGTTAGAGAGCCCTTTCCCAGAAAGCCTGACATCTGTGTCTTTAGTATGGTACCTGCGCTAGTCACTTTTAAGTGGCTGACAGGTGCCTGGTGTTTAGCCCCCGAATTCTAAGGAAAAATAGGACAGAAAGCAAGTGAGAGGGGTCCAGTGGTACTCACCATGTGGCAAGATCCTGAATGAGCCCCCAAGATGTGTCTGGAGTTGGTTCCTGCCAGTGGGTTTGTGGTCTCGCTGACTTCAAGAATGAAGCCGTCGACCTTCACGGTCAGTGTTACAACTCTTAAAGATGGCACAGACCCAAAGAGTGAGTGGTAGCAAGGTTTATTATGAAGAGTAAAAGGATAAAACTTCCACAGCATGGAAGGGGACCTGAGTGGGTTGCTGCTGCTGGCTGGGGTGGTTTTTATTCCCTTATCGTCCCCTCCCATGTTCCATTTCTATCATATCAGAGTGCCCTTTTTCAATCCTCCCCGCGATAGGCTACTTTAGAGTCATGCTGATTGATATGTTTTACAGAGCGCTGATTGGTGTGTTTTACAGAGAACTAATTGGTGCGTTTTATAATCCTCTTGTAAGACAGGAGAGTTCCCCAAATCCCCACTCAACCCAGGAAGTCCAGCTGGCCTCACCTCTCAATTTGACTCACAGTTTCAACATTATTAATGTATAGAAATGCTGCTGAATCTTGTACACTGATTTTGTACCCTGATTACTGAAGTCATTTTCAAATTACAGGAGTCATTTGATGGAGTGTTTAGGATTTTCTAGGGAATCATATCCTCTTTGAAGAGAGAGATTTTGATTTCTTCTTCTTCTATTTGGATGCCTTTCATTTTCTTCATTGATTGTTCTGGCAAAGGCTTCCTGTAGTATGTTTTATAGGAGTGATGAGAGTGGGCATCCTTGCCTTTTTCAGTTCTCAAGGGGAATGTTTCCAGCTTTTGTTCATTCAGTATGATGTTGGCTGTGGATTCATCATACATAACTCTTATTTTTTGGAGGTATGTTTCTTCAATGTCTAGTTTGTTGATCATTTTTATCATGTAGGGACTCTGAGTTTTATCGAAGGCTTTTTCTGCATCTAAAATGATTCTATGATTTTTATTTTTAATTATTTTTATAGGATGAATCACATTTATTGATTTTTACATATTGAACCACCTTTGTATTCCAGGAATGAGCCTACTTGATCCTGGTGAATTAACTTTTTGATGTGCTACTAGATTCAGTTGGCTGATATTTTGTTTAGGATTTTTGTGTACATGTTCGTCAGGGACATTGGCTTGGCCTGTAGTTTTCTCTTTTCATTGTATTTTTGTCATTTGTGGTGACGTTGGCTTCACAGAATGAGTTAAGGAGGAATCCCTCCACCTTGAATTTTTCAAATAGTTTCAGTATAACTGGTACCAGCTCTCCAGCTGAATTGGTAGAATTCAAGTAGGAATCCATCTAATCTGGGACTTTTTGTGTTTGTTAGTAGGTTTTTTATTACTGCTTCAGTTTCAGAACTCAACATTAATTTTCTCATGGTTCCAATTTCTTGCTAATTCAATATTGGCAGTTTATGTCTTGCTAGCATTTTTCTATTTTCTCTAGATTTTCTAGTTTGTGTGCATAGAAGTATTCATATTTATCTCTGATTTTTTGTGTATATTTCTGTGGTATTAATTGTAATACCAATTTGTCATTCCTGATTTTGCTTATTTGGATCTTATCTTTTATTCATTTATTTTTCTTTGTGATCTAGCTATGGGTTTATTGGTCTTGTCTTTTCTGTAGAAGGAACAACCTTTGGTTCCATCAATTTCTTTTTTGATTTGTCTCAATTTTGTTTAATTCCACTTGAATTTTAGTTCCATCTTTTATCCTGCTAGCTTTGGAGTTGATTTGTTCTTGTTTTTCTAGTTCATTTAGGTGTAATTGTTAGATCATTACTTTAAGTTCTTTGGAACTTGTAGAGTTAGTTGTGTAGACTATAAACTTTTAAGACTGATTTTGCTGCATCCCAGAGATTTGGGTATGTTGTATTTCTATGTATCTCTATTTTCCTTTATTTGAAAGAATTTTTTTTATATCTTCCTTCATTTTGTTGCTTACCCAACAGTTACTTAGAAGCAGGTTGTTTAATATCCAGGTGATTTTGTGGTTGTGGGAGATCTTCCTGGTATTGATTTCTGTTTTTCTGCCACTATGGTCTAAGAGTATGGTTGCCATTAAATATTTTTTAAAATATTTATTGAGACTTGTTTAATTGGTGAGCATGTTATTAGTCTTGAAGTATGTACCATGTTCAGAAGAATATATCTTATGTGATTGATGCATGGAATGTTCTGTACATGTCTATTAGGTTCAATTAGGCAAATGTCAAATTTCAATTCAGAATTTCCTTGTTAGTTTTCCACCTTGAGATCTCTCTAACATTGTCAGTGTTTTTTGTTTTTTGGTTTCTTTGTTTGTTTGTTTGTTTGTTTGTTTTTTAACTCCCCACTATTATTTTCTGGCTGTTTTCTTGTACATTGAAAAGTAGCTATTTTGTGAATCTGGGTCCTCCAATGTTATTGCATATACATTTAGAATGGTTAAGTCTTTTGTTGAATTGAACCCATCATTATGTAATGTCCTTTGTTCATTTTTACACTTGTTGGTTTAAAGTCTGTTTTATCTGATATAAGTATAGTGACCTCTGCTTCTTGTTGTTGTTGCTTGTTTTTCATTTGTGTCGTGATATTCTTCCAACCCTTTACTTTGAGCCTATGGGTGTGTCATTACATGTGAGATGGGTCTCTTAAAGACAGTAGATTGATGTGTCTTTTTTTACATTTTTTTTTTTTATTTCACTTGAAATACTGTGCCTTTTAAATGGGGGTCATTTAAGCTAGTTACGGTCAAGGTTTTTTTATATGTGAGATTTTGATAGTATAATAAACTTATTAGTTCATTGCTTTGTAGTTTCTATTGTCTGCTTCCTTCATAATGTCTGTGGGTTATGTACTTAAGTTTGTTTCTGTAGTAGCAGGTATCTTTATTTTGTTTCCACGTTTAGAACTCCCAAGTATCTCTTGTAAGCCTGGTATAGTGGTAACAAATTACTTTAGTTAGTGCTTTCTGTTTGGCAAAGTCTTTGTTTCTCCATTTCTGAAGCTTAATTTGGTATGCTATGAAATTCATGGTTGGAATTTCTTTTCTTTATTAATGCTAAAAATATGCCCCTAATCTCTCCTGCCTTATAAGGTTGCTACTGAAAAGTTTGCTGCTACCCAGATCATGTTCCCTTTGTACGTAATCTTTTTCTCTAGCTATACTTAAGATTTTTTTCTTCATCATTGACCTTAGACAGTTTGGTGACTAAACGCTTGGTAATACTCATTTTGGGCAGTATTGCACAGGTGTTATTTTATCTAGTTCCTTGTATCTGGATGTCTATGTTTCTAGCAAGACCAGAAACATTTTCTTGAATTATTCCCTCAAATATGTTTTCCAGGTTGTTTACTCTTTCTCCTTCTCTCTCAGGAATGCCAGTACATCATAGGTTTAGTCACTTTACATAATCCCATATTTTTCCAAAGATTTTGTTCATTTTTAAATTCCTTTCTCTTTAGTTTTGTCTGCCTAGGTTAATTCGAATGACTGTTCTTAAAGATTAGAAATTTTCTCCTCTGCTTAATCCAGTCTCTTTATAAAGATTGCAAGTGCATTTTGAAATTCTTTAAGTGAGTTTTTCAATTCCTGAAGCTCTGATTTATTTTTAAGATGCTATCTTTCTTCATTTCCTGGATTAATTTGGAAGTTTTTTTTTGTTTTGATTTTCAAACTTGTCTTGAAGCTCATTAATCTTTCTTACAATCCATGCTTTGAATTCTTTATCTGTCATTTTTGCCTTCCCATCTTGGTTGCGGACTATTTCTGGAGAGCTCATGTGATCCCTTAGTAGTGTCACTACATTTAGAAATTTTATGGTGCCAGAATTCTTGTGCTGATTCCTTCTCGTCTAGACTGCCGACACTTCTAATTATTGTAATTATTTTCATTAGGTTAGGATTTTATGATATTATCTCTTTTCTTTTCATTTCCATTTTCCCTCTCCATAGGGACTGTGATTATAGACAGTGTTTGGTAGCATCTTTTGTCTTTGCTTCTAAATACTTAAGTACTTCATTCAGCAAGTTTTATATAGAGATGTACAGTTTAACCTAAAAGCCAGTAGATGGTACTTAGAGATAAGAGTGGGCTGCAGCCAATGTGGCTAGACAAAGTTCTTTTCCCTAACCTAGGTTGTTTGGATCCCCAATAGAAAGGTGAGTCACAGATGGAGGCTCTCTGCCGCTCTCACATACTAGAGCTTCACTCATTTATTTCAGCCAGATGCTGTAACAGGGGCTGTTTGTCAGCATTCTCCTCCCCAGGATCTGGGGTGACCTTCATTATTCTGGTGGATTCTCATTTTCCTTCTTGGATTAAAGGTTAGATAATTAATCTTTTTGCACTATTTTGCTATTTCCAAGTGGCCAAGACACAATAAAAGCCTCTATTTCCTCATCTTGGAAAATAAAAACAACAACAGCAAAGGTTGTTTTATTTAAAGGTTCAACAAAACCTGCAAATACTTAGCTAGACAAAGAAAAGAGATGACTCAGATAATTAAAATAAGAAGTGAAAAGGGAGACATTACAATTGATGCCACAGATATAAAAATTTTTTTGAGACTAGTACAAATGATATATGCCAACAAATTGAATAATTTAGAAAAAAATAAATTCCTAGAAACATACAGTCTACTGAGTACATCATAAATAAGTGGAAAAACTGAACATACCAATAACAAGTAAGGAGATTAAATCAATTTTCAAACCTTCCAGCGAAGGAAACATCAGGAGCAAATAGCTTTGCTGGAGAATTTTACCAAACATTTAAATAAGAGTCAGCACAAGTCCTCCTGAAACCCTTTCAAATAAATGAATAGAAAGGAACATTTTTAAATTAATTCTATGAGTCCAACAGTACCCTGATACTTAAGCCAGACAAAGATACTATTTAAAAATCCAGACCAATTACCCTGGTGAATATTGATGCAAAAGCTTCAAAAGAATAAGAGCAAACCAAATCCAATAGCACATTAAAAGCATTATATACTATGTCCAAATGGGATTTACCAATGGGATGGCAGGATGTTTCAGCATATGAAAATCAGCAGGTTCAATTTACTACATTAAAAGAAAAAAGAACAAAAATGACAATTAATACAGAAAACATATTTTTCAAAATTCAACACTTTTATGATTAAAAAAACACTCAACATACTAGAAATAGAAGAAAATTACTTCAAAATAATAAAAGTTATATATGAAAATCTCATAGCCCGCATCATACCCAACGGTAAAAATAATGAAAGCTTTTAAAGACCAAGAACAAGAAAAAGAAGCACACTCTTGCCACTTGTATTTATCATTGTAGTAGAGGTCCTAGTCAAAGCCATTAGTTAGTAAAAATAAAGAGTAGGCTTAGCCAAATTGGAAAGGAAGAAGTACAATTATCTATTCTTATAGATGACATGAATTTTGTATGTGGAACATCCAAAGTATTTCATGCAAAAATACAGTTAGAAATAAGAAATGTTATAAAGTTGCTTCATATAAAATCATCATCCAAAAATAAATTACATTTACATACACCAGTATAAAGCAATCTGAAAATCATTTTAGAAAACTGATTTGGAATAGTATCAAAAATAATACTGAGGAATAAAATTGAGCGGGTGAGAGATTTGTGTACTGAAAACTATAAACAATGCTGAAAGAAATTAAATAATGAAAAAAAGAATAGAAAGATATCTTATGTTTATAGATTAATAACATTGTTAAAATGTCCATATTACCTAAACCAATCTACAGATTCAGTGCAATCCATATCAAAATCCAAATGACAGTTTTTCCAGAAATAGGACAAATATCCAAAACTTTATATGGAATCTTCGGGAACTCTACCTAGCAGTAACAATCTTGAGAAAGAGCAAAGCTTCAGGCCCCCACACTGCCTGGCTTAAAATATATTGCAAAGTGATAGCCATCATAATAGTGTGATGCTGGCATAAAGACCATCCATCAATGCAACAGGTTAGAGAGCCCGAAGCTTAACCTTCACTCATATGGTCAAATGATTTTTGACAACGGTGCTACAATGACGCGATGGGGAAAGGATAGTCTCGTCAGCAAATGGTGTTAAAACTGGATATACACAATGGAAAAGAATGAAAATGTACCTTTATCTTACTCTGTATATACAAATTAAAAATGAATTAAAGGCCTAAATGTACGACCTGGACTATAAAACTCCTATGAGAAAACAAAGGGAAAATAATTTATAACATTAGAATGGGTGATGATTGTTTTTGGTATGATACCAAAAGCACAAACAAAACAAAAACAGCAAATGTGATTATATCAAATTTTAAAACTTCTGCATAGCAAAAGAAACAAGAGAGTTAAAAGGATAATCATAAAGTAGAAGAAAATATTTGCAAACCGTATATCAGATAGAGGGTTAATGTCTATTATATGTAAGAAATACAAATCAATAATAAACTCAAAAATTACTAGACATTTATTTAAAGAAGATAAACAGTCAACAGGCATGTGAAAAGATGTGCAACATCACTAATCATTACAAAAATGCAAATCAAAACCACCAAGAGATACTACCTCACATTATCAGGATGCCCTCTATAATAAAAAGGGAAAAAATTGTGGAAAAGATATGGAGATATTGGATCCCTTGTACACTGCTGATGTCATTGTAAAATGGTGTGGCTACTATGCAAAAAGTGTATGGAGATTCCTTAGAAGATTACCATATTAAGATAACTACCATATTACTCAGCAATCCTATTTCTGGGTATACCTCCAAAATAATTGAATACAGAATCTTGAAGAAATATTTGCATGGCCACATTCATTGCAGTGTTATTCATAATTGCCAAGGTTTAGAAACAAACAAATATCCATCTGAGAATAAATGGATGAAGAAAATATGGCACATACACTCAATGGAATATTACTTACCTTTAAAAGAAGGAGATGCTGATAGATGATACAATATGGAAGAAACTTGAAGACATTAAGTGAAAAAAAATCAATGACAAA
>NW_022292443.1:0-1362 GCF_002776525.5 Piliocolobus tephrosceles | reverse complement strand
GGCTGTATGAATGTCTTCTTTTGAGAAATGTCTGTTCATATCCTTTCTCCACTTTTTGATGGGGTTGTTTGTTTTTTTCTTGTATATTTGTTTGAGTTCTTTGTAGATTCTGGAAATTAGCCCTTTGTCAGATGAGTAGATTGCAAAAATTTTCTCCCATTCTGTAGGTTGCCTGTTCACTCTGATGGTAGTTTCTTTTGCTGTGCAGAAGCTCTTTAGTTTAATGAGATCCCATTTGTCAATTTTGGCTTTTGCTGCCGTTGCTTTTGGTGTTTTAGACATGAAGTCCTTGCCCATGCCTATGTCCTGAATGGTACTACCTAGATTTTCTTCTAGGGTTTTTATGGTATTAGGTCTAACATTTAAGTCTCTAATCCATCTTGAATTAATCTTCGTATAAGGAGTAAGGAAAGGATCCAGTTTCAGCTTTCTACTTATGGCTAGCCAATTTTCCCAGCAGCATTTATTAAATAGGGAATCCTTTCCCCATTTCTTGTTTTTGTCAGGTTTGTCAAAGATCAGATGGTTGTAGATGTGTGGCATTATTTCTGAAGGCTCCGTTCTGTTCCATTGGTCTATATCTCTGTTTTGGTACCAGTACCATGCTGTTTTGGTTACTGTAGCCTTGTAGTATAGTTTGAAGTCAGGTAGCGTGACGCCTCCGGCTTTGTCCTTTTGACTTAGGATTGTCTTGGCAATACGGGCTCTTTTTTGGTTCCATATGAACTTTAAAGCAGTTTTTTCCAATTCGGTGAAGAAACTCATTGGTAGCTTGATGGGGATGGCATTGAATCTATAAATTACCTTGGGCAGTATGGCCATTTTCACAATATTGATTCTGCCTATCCATGAGCATGGTATGTTCTTCCATTTGTTTGTGTCCTCTTTGATTTCACTGAGCAGTGGTTTGTAGTTCTCCTTGAAGAGGTCCTTTACATCCCTTGTAAGTTGGATTCCTAGGTATTTGATTCTCTTTGAAGCAATTGTGAATGGAAGTTCATTCCTGATTTGGCTCTCTGCTTGTCTGTTACTGGTGTATAAGAATGCTTGTGATTTTTGCACATTAATTTTGTATCCTGAGACTTTGCTGAAGTTGCTTATCAGCTTAAGAAGATTTTGGGCTGAGACGATGGGGTTTTCTAAATACACAATCATGTCATCTGCAAACAGGGACAATTTGACTTCCTCTTTTCCTAACTGAATACCCTTGATTTCTTTCTCTTGCCTGATTGCCCTAGCCAGAACTTCCAACACTATGTTGAATAGGAGTGGTGAGAGAGGGCATCCCTGTCTTGTGCCAGTTTTCAAAGGGAACTTTTCCAGTTTTTGCCCATTCAGTATGATATTAGCTGTGGGTTTGTC
>NW_022292442.1:0-6178 GCF_002776525.5 Piliocolobus tephrosceles | reverse complement strand
ACCCAAAGGATTATAAATCATGCTGCTATAAAGACACATGCACACGTATGTTTATTGCGGCACTATTCACAATAGCAAACACTTGGAATCAACCCAAATGTCCATCTGTGACAGACTGGATTAAGAAAATGTGGCACATATACACCATGGAATACTATGCAGCCATCAAAAAGGATGAGTTTGCATCCTTTGTAGGGACATGGATGCAGCTGGAAACCATCATTCTTAGCAAACTATCACAAGAGCAGAAAACCAAACACCGCATGTTCTCACTCATAGGTGGGAACTGAACAATGAGATCACTTGCACTCGGGAAGGGGAACATCACTCACCGGGGCCTATCATGGGGAGGGGGGAGGGGGGAGGGATTGCATTGGGAGTTATACCTGATATAAATGATGAATTGATGGGTGCTGACGAGTTGATGTGTGCAGCACACCAACATGGCACAAGTATACATATGTAACAAACCTGCACGCTATGCACATGTACCCTAGAACTTAAGGTATAATTTAAAAAAATAAAAAAAGAAAAAATAAAAAAAAGAAAATAAGATTCCTATGTGATCAATGTAAAAAATAAATGTTCTATTTCTAAAGAGAAGCTATAATATGCCTGTTAGTAGATTGTAGCCCTGTACATTGTTTTTAAGTTCTTGTTATCTACCTATAGACTATACTAGATCCTAAATGCCTCTGGATTCCTCCAATGCAACTTTCTTTCATAAAACCACTAAAAATGGAAACTACTCTGTTCCCAAAGCCTTATAACATAAAGTTAGACAATTTTTAAGAGACATGTCTCATGACTGATGTAAGAGTTACATAAAAAGTTTACCAAACGACCCAATATCATAACCAAAGACATTGAAACTACAAACCAGGACAAAAAGTTGACTTCATGCTGTAGATCTTTCCCAAGATATTAAAACAAGATTCCATATCACAATAAGACTCTTACACCTCTTATTCCAGAACATTGGTGTAATTATCACTTGGCAAGATTATGGTGTAAATAAAATTTTACAATCAGTAACTTCTACTGGTAGCTTGACAAAACCAGACTTAGGAGATCTTTTAATCCACCCAGTGGGTGACTTTGACAACATCCCTAATACAACGGTTATTCTCTGCTTTAATTTGACCCAGTAATGGGCTATTAGATGATAAAATTATATTAAATATTGGTTACATTAAAAACTCTCTACTATTAGTAATACTACATGCCACACCTAGATAAATTCCTCTGGAAAAGTTATCACCTATATACACAAAATTTAGAAACAGGGCACATGTTTACAAGTCTTACTTGATTCTTCATGGTCATTTAATTTATTCTATTGCTGTTGCCTTTAAGCCTAGGTTTATGACTCAAAACTATCCTACAAACTAAGATTATTATATTACTATTAATTTTACTTCATAGTTTCCTTTTTAAACCTTGTACCAGCTAGCTAGTTGTTACATTTCTACAAAAGTATAACTCCTAACAAAATGATATCGGCCTAATACTTTGAGATAATAACAAATACCTACAAAACAGACAAATTTGAACTTAATAATGGACTCTAGGTAGATTTAGCTCAAGAGCAACTCACCCCAGTCTCCCTTTTTGCTCAAATATGGCTAAAAGAGAGTTTTTGACATCGACTCTTAGTCATCAATCACTTCCTTCACACATGAAACCAGACCAGACTAGAAGAAATCAGGACAGATCCATCTTGGCATGGAGGGACAATGAAAATCTAACTATAGGATAATCAATCAGTAACTTTCAGAAAAACTCTTGATCAAAAGGGAAAAATGTGAAAATCATTATAATCAAAATGGAGCCATTTGTGCTAAAAACCATGACAAATAGAGTCAAGAAAGGCCATGAAGGGAGGGTTCTCACACATAAATCCCCAATAACAAGAATTATCACAAAAGACTACAAAAGCCACAACCTTACAGAAAGACCATTTCAATCTTCCATGAGAAAATCTGCCCAGAAGCTGCTTGTCCAGTTTCACACTTTGTGCCACCCTTGTTATTGATCCTTGGAGCCAAGATAATTATCTCAAAATATTTATGTAATCCTCCTCATTTTTTCTTTAAAATTCTTTATCTTCTTTTCCTTCCTGAATAGTTTACTATGGCCCTTGTATTCCCACTGCAATTTCTATTCCCAAATAAACATTTTTTCTTAGAGATTCTCTCTCTCTGTTATTTAGTTTGATACCACTGATGACATAAGTATTCCTGAAACAGATGAAAGGGAATGGTTATAACTGCTTCTAAGTAACAGAATATTTTTGACAAACTGTTATCAGGAAATATTACATCAATAAAAACATTAACTTTTTTTAGGCAGCCAAAATAAACTTTGGGGTTGACTGGCTATCTGTAATACACATGGTATGTGTGAGACGGAAGTGAGCTCAAAGAGGATCTCAGCCCAGTGGTTCTCAACTTCTACTCTCCATCTCAACACAGATAAGGGACACTCTGTGCTCACAAAGCAACAGTAGCTTTAAAGTTCGAAGAGATTAAAAAATTATGGTAAAACTTTGTTGGGAGGGCTGGAAAAGTCTCAGAGATTTTTCGGAGAAGTGATCCGCTACCCCTAGCTCTGTTCTAATTCAACTTCATAATTTTTTACAAATAGGAAATGCAAAAGACATAAAGGCAACTTCTCCAAAGTCACAGAACTACTCTGTGGCAGAAGCAGGATCAGGACACATGTCTCCACACACCTGGTGCAGGATTCATCTAATGTAGCATTTCACAAAATGTGCTCTGTGGAATACTTGTCCCTAGTTCTTTGAGACATTTCATTTGAAAGAAGTTTTAAATCAAGCTTGTCCAACTTGCGACCAGTGGACCGCATGTGGCCCAAGATGGCTTTGAATGAAACTCATCACAAATTCATAAACTTTCTTAAAACATTATGAGATGTTTTTGTGTTTTTTGTTTTCTCTTTTTTGTTTGTTTGTTTTAGTTCATGAGCTATTGTTCCTATTAGTGTCTTATATGTGTGGCCCAAGGCAATCCTTCTTCTCCCAGTGTGGTCCAGGGAAGCAAAATTTGGATAACCCTGTAAATACTGCCTAGTGTATTTCTTTCCTGGAAATTCACATGAAACATTAGTATATTAAAGGCTCCAAGAAAAATGCATTAAAATATCAGTTTTCAAAAATCATTTAATCATAGCTACTTCCTCTTTTTCCATGCAGCACCTATTACCCAGCCTCCCTCAGAACTAATGACCCATGGTACTCACTTGGAAAAGGTTGACCTAATTGATTATCCTAGGTTGCTGCTTGGTACTACGAACATTGATCTGCACCACTTGGTGCAATTATTCTATTTTTAATGTTTAAAGAAGGACAGAAAAGTGAACACGTTGGTTTAATTTCCAGAAAAGAAAGGAATTAAGAAGAAATAGGAAGGATCATAAAAGATTGCCAATCACTTGATCTTAATCATTAAAACAAAAACAGCAACACCTGGGCACTTACAGAAATTTTGTAAAGACCAGATCATCACAAATTAAAAGTGTCAAGAACATTTATAGTGGGAATAAAAGCTATACAGAAATGTTGCTCAGTTCCACATGGTCAAAGCCAGATTATAGCTTAAGCAATCTAAACAGAGAAATTAAATCTCACACATTCTCTCAGAAAGACCAAGATCAGAAGGAGCTATAACTCATAAGTATGTTTACAAATTGTATATGTTTGGAAGGAGGAGCCAAGATGGCTGAGTAGAAACAGCTGTGGTCTGCAGCTCCCAGCAAAACCAACACAGAAGATGAGTAATTTCTACATTTCCAACTGAGGTACTCAGCTCATCTCAATGGGACTGGTTAGGCAGTGGGTGCAACCCATGGAGAGCAAGCAGAAGCAGGATGGGGTGTCACTTCACCGAGGAAGCACAAGGAGCTGGGGTACCTCCCTCCCTCAGGCAAGGGAAACAGTGAGGGACTGTGCTGCCAGCCCTGGGTACTATGCTTTTCCCACTGATTTTTGCAATCTGCAGATCAGGAGAGTCCCTTGTGATTGTATACAACCAGGGCTCTGGGTTTCAAGCACAAAACTGGGTGGCTGAGCAGGCATCGAGGTAGCCAGAGGAGTTTTTTCATATTCCAGTGGCACCTGGAACTCCAGCAAGACAGGAGAACCATCCACTCCCCTGGAAAGGGGGCTGAAGTCAGGGAGCCAAGCAGTCTTGCTTAGTGGGTACCACTCCCACAGAGCCCAGCAAACTAAGAACCATTGGTTTGAAATTCTCACTGCCAGTGCAGCAGTCTGGAGTTGACCTGGGATGATTGAGTTTGGTGGGGGGAAGGGCATCCGCCATTACAAGGCTGTAGTAAGTGGTTTTCCCCTGACAGTGCTAAGGAGACTGGGAGGTTTGAACTGGGCAGACTTCACCACAGCACAGCAAAGCAGCTGTGGCTGGACTGCTTCTCTAGATTCCTCCTCACTGGGCAGGGCATCTCTATAGGAAATGCAGCAGCCCCAGTCAGGTGCTTACAGATAAAACTCTCATCTTCCTGGGACAGAGCACCTAGGGGGAAGGCCGACTGCAGTGCCAGCTTCAGTAGATTTAATTGTTTCTGCCTGCCAGCACTGAAGACAGCAGCTGATGCTGACAAGGAGATTCTACCAGCACAGTGCAACAGCTCTGCTAAGGGACAGACTGCCTCCTTGAACATGTACCTGACCCCCATGCCTCCTGACTGGGAGAGATCTCCCAACAGGAGTGGACAGACACCTCATACAGGAGAGCTCCAGCTGGCATCAGACCGGTGCCTCTCTGGGAGGGAACTTCCAGGGGAAGGAGCAGGAAGCAATCTTTGCTGTTCTACAGCCTCCACTGGTGATATCCAGGTGAAAAGGGATTGGAATGGACCTCCAGCACTGCAATAGACCTATAGAAGAGGGGCCTGACTGTTAGAAGAGAAACAAACAGAAAGCAATGACAACAACAACAACATCAAAAGAAAAGACCCTTCCACAAATAACACATCCAAAGGTCATCAGCCTCGAAGATCAAATGTAGATAAATCCACAAAGATGAGGTGAAAACAGCACAAAAATGCTGAAAATACCAAAAGCTAGAATGCTGCTTTTCCTCCAAATGATTGCAACACCTCTCAAGCAAGAGCTCAAAACTGGAAGAATGAGATTGATGAATTGACAGAAGTAGGCTTCAGAAGGTGGGTAATAATAAACTCCTCTGAGCTAAAGGAGCATCTTCTAACCCAATGCAAGGAAGCTAAGAACCTTCATAAAAAGTGACAGGAACTACTAAATAGAATAACCAGTTTAGAGAGGAACATAAATGACCCGATGAAGCTGAACAACACAGCATGAGAAATTCGTGAAGCATACACAAGTATCAGTAGCCAAATCGATCAAGCAGAAGAAAAGATACGAGATTGAAGACCACCTTGCTGAAATAAGGCATGTAGACAAGATTAAAGAAAACAATATGAAAAGGAATGAACAAAGCCTCCAACAAATATGGGACTATGTGAAAAGACCAAACCTGCGGTTGACAGATATAGCTGAAATTGAGGGGCAGAATGGAAGCAAGGTGGAAAACATGCTTCAGGATATTATCCAGGAGACCTTCCCCAACCAGCAAGACAGGCCAACATTCAAACTCAGGAAATACAGAGAACACCACCAAGATACCCATGAGAAGATCAACCCCAAGACACATAATCATTAGATTCTCGAAGTTTGAAATAAAGGAAAAAATATTAAGGCAGCCAGAGAGAAAGGTCAGGTCACCTACAACGGCAAGTACATCAGACTAACAGTGGATCTCTCAGCAGAAACCCTACAAGCCAGAAGAAAGTGGGGGACAATATTCAACATTCTTAAATAACAGAATTTTCTTTTTTTTTTTTTTTTTTTATGTTTTATTATAATTTTAGTTCTAGGGTACATGTGCATAACGTGCAGGTTACATATGTATACATGTGCCATGTTGGTGTGCTGCACCCATCAACTCGTCAGCACCCATCAATTCATCATTTATATCAGGTATAACTCCCCAATGCAATCCCTCCCCCCTTCCCCCTCCCCATGATAGGCCCCAGTGTGTGATGTTCCCCTTCCCGAGTCCAAGTGAGCTCATTGTTCAGTTCCCACCTATGAGTGAGAACATGCGGTGTTTGGTTTTCT
>NW_022292441.1:0-5988 GCF_002776525.5 Piliocolobus tephrosceles | reverse complement strand
TGATCAAGTGGGCTTCATCCCTGGGATGCAAGGCTGGTTCAACATTCACAAATCAATCAACGTAATCCAGCATATAAACAGAACCAAAGACAAGAACCACATGATTATCTCAATAGATGCAGAAAAGGCTTTTGACAAAATTCAAAGCCCTTCATGCTAAAAACGCTCAAGAAATTCGGTATTGATGGAACGTACCTCAAAATAATAAGAGCTATTTATGACAAACCCACAGCTAATATCATACTGAATGGGCAAAAACTAGAATTTTCTATGTACAAGATTATGTCATCTGCAAATACAGTTTTACTTTTTTCTTTCCAATGTGGATGACTTTCTTTTATTTATAATTTTATTTTATTTATTTTATTGCCTAACTACCCTGGCTAGCACCTTCAATACAAGGTTGAAGTAGAAGTGGTGGGATCCTTGTCTTGTTTCTAACTTTCAGGGAAAGCTGTCAGTTTTTCACCAGTAAGTATGATGTTAATTATGAGTTTTAATAGATGGCCTTTATCAGAATGAGGAAGTTCCCTTTTATTACTAGTTTGTTGAGTGTGTTTATTATGCAAGGGTATTGGATCTTTTAAAATGCCTTGTCTAATTATATTGAAATTATCGTGTTTTTAAAAAATTCCTTACTTTGTTAATGTGGCATATGATATTGATTTCCGTATGTTCAGTCAACCTTGAATTCCTAGGCTAAATGCAACTTGGTCATGGAGTATAATTCTTTTCACATGGTGTTAAACTTTATTTATATTATTTTGTTAAGAATTTTTGTGTCCATATTCATGAAATATATGTTTGCAGTTTTCTTGTCACGTATTTGTCTAATTTTGAAATCAAAATAATACTAGCCTCATACAATAAGCTGGGAAGTGTTCCCTTCTCTACTGATTTTTGAAAGAGTTTTTCAGGATTGGTGGTAATTGCTCTTTAAATGTTTGGTAGAATTTTCCAGGGAAGACCCTGGTGCTGAGCTTCCTTTATGAATTTTTTTAAATACTAACTTAATATATTTACTTACTATAAGTCTATTAGATTTGCTATTTCTTCTTGCCTCAGTTTTTGCATTTAGTGATTTCCTAGGAATTTGCCCATTTAATCTGGATTATCTAATTTGTTTGCATATAGTTGTTCGCAGCATTGCCTTATAATCCTTCTAATTTCTGTAAGGTTGGTAGTAATCAATCATCTTTCATTCATAATTTTGATAACTTGACTCCTCTCTCTTATTTCTTTATCAGCATAGCTAAAAGTGTCTCAATTTTATAGATCTTTTCAAAAACAAACTTTTGGTTTTATTTTTTTCTGTGTTGTGTTTCTATTCCCTATTTTATTTCATTCTTCTCTAATCCTTAGTGTTTCTTTCCACTGTTTCATATGGGTTTAGTTTGCTCTTCTTTTTCTAGTTTCTCAAATTGACCAGTGAGGATTTTGATTTGAGATTATTCTTCTTTTTAATATGTGTTAACACCTACAAATTTCCTTGTTTCTTTTGCTGTTTCTGCATTCCATAAATTTTGGTATGTTATGTTTTCATATTCATTTACTGCCAAGTATTTTCTAATATTTTTTATGATTTATTCCTTGACCCCTCTATGTGTTCATGTGTTCTCATCATTTAGCTCCCACATATAAGTGAGAACATGCAATAGTTTATTTTCTTTTCCTGTGTTAGTTTGTTAAGGATAATGTTCTTCAGCTTCATCCACATTCCTGCAGAGGACATGATCTCATTCTTTTTATAGCTGCATGGTATTTCATGGTGTATATGTACCATATTTTGTTTATCCAGTTTGTCATTGATGGGACATTTAGGTTGATTGCATGTCTCTACTATTCCGAATAGTGCTGCAATGAACATATGTGTGCTTCATAATAGAATGGTTTCCATTCATTTGTTTATATATCAAGTAAAGGGATTGTTAGGCTGAGTAGTGTTTCTGTTTTTAGGTCTTAAAGAAATTGCCATACTGTTTTCCACAATGATTGAACTATTTTACGCTCCCACCAACAGTGTATAAGCCTTCCTTTTTCCCCTCAACCTCACCAGCACCTGTTATTTTTTAACATTTTAGTAATAGCCATTCTAACTGGTGTGAAAGAGTATCTCATTGTGGTTTTGATTTGCATTTCTCTAATAATTAATGATGTTGAACTTTTTTATATGATTGTTGGCTACATGTATGCCTTCTTTGTAAAAGCATCTGTTCGTGTCCTTTGCTCATGTTTTTATGGAGTTGTTTTTTCTTGTAAATTTAAATTTCTTAGAGATGCTGAATATTAGACCTTTGTTGGATGCAGAGTTTGCAAAAATTTCCCCTATTCTGTATAGGTTGTCTGGTTATTCTTTTGATAGGTTATTTTGCTTTGCAGAAGCTTTATAGTTTAATTCAATCCCATTTGTCAACTTTTCCTTTTGTTGCAATTATTTTTGGTGTTTTCATCATGAAATTTTTGCCCATGCTTATGTCCTGAATGGTATTGTCTATTAAACTAATATTGAAAATCTTCACAGAACTGGAAAAAAAACTATGTAAAAATTCATATGGAACCAAAAAAAAAGCTCAAATAGCCAAGGAAATCCTAAGCAATAAGAACAATGCTAGAAGTATTATGTTACCTGACTTCAAACTATATTACTGGGCTACAGTAACCATAGACCAATGGAACAGAATAGAGAACCCAGAAATAAGACCACATACCTACACTATTTAATCTTCAACAAAGCTGCCAAAAACAAGCAATGGGGAAAGTACTCCCTGTTCAATAAATGAAGCTGGAATAATAGGCTAGTCATATACAGAAGAATAAAACTGGACCCCTTTCTTACAACATATACAAAAATTAACTCAAGATAGATTAAAGACTTAAATTAAATACTTATTTTATAAACTTTGACTCAACTCCTTATCAGATATATAATTTACAAATTATTTTTCTCAATTTGTAAGCTGCTTTTACATTTTGCTAATTGTTTCCTTTGCTGTGCACTAGGTTTTTAGTTTAATGTAGTACCATTGATTTATTTTTGCTTTTGTAGCCTGAGCTTTTGATGTAATATCCAAAAATAATTGCTGAGCCCAATGTGAAGGAGATTTGTCCCTATCTTCTCTTCTGGAGGTTTATGATTTCAGGTATTACATTTAGGTATTTTATCCATTTAGAGTTGATTTTTGTGTGTTGTGTCAAATAAGGGTACAATCTCATTCTTTTGAATGTGGTTATACAGTTTCCCCAGTGCAATTTATTGCAGAGACTATCCTTTCCTTATAGTAACCTCTTGGCGCCCTTGTTGAAAATTAATTGACCATATATGTTTAGATTTATATCTGGACTCTCTATTTTATTCCACTGATCTATGTGTCTGTTTTCATGCCAGTATTACACTGTTTGGATTACTGTAGTTTTGTGATATAATTTTAAATAATTAGGAAGTGTGATGTCTCTACTTTTATTTTTCTTTCTCAAAACTGTTTTGCTATTCAGGATCCTTTGTGGTTCCACACAAATTAATTTTTTTCTATTTCTGTAAACAATGACTTGTGAATTTTGATAGGGATTTTTAAAAATCTATATATCAATTTGGGTAGTATAGACATTTTAATATTAATTATTTTAATACATGAACATAGGGTATCTTTTCATTTATTTGTGAATTATTTAGTTTTTTATTAATGTTTTATAGTTTTCAGTGTGCAGTTCTTTCATTTCCTTGATTAAATTTATTCCTAAATATTTTAAAAGCATCTTTGATTCATGTTAAGCCAAATATACCACAGTACTAGTAGTCTACAGCATGTATTTTAGTAAATGCTAATTTTGTCAAAAGACTATTACCTTTTATTCTATTGCTTAAGACAAAGTGGTCAGACATTTTTCCTGTGGGCATCAGATAAAACAATGCTGTAATTCACATTATGTAATTCCAAAGGAATAAAGCTGCCAGTCTCCCTCCCTGTAAAATTAAAATCCATGATCACAAGCCCTCCCTTCAAGTTAATTGGTAGCTACACATTAGATTCCTAATGTAGTTCATATCCTGATTTACTGTTTTCCTCAATATACTTAATTTCTCAAAATATACAAAATAAATTTAATGTTAATAATTCCAAGATAATTGTAAAACAGACCCTCTCCCTCACAATCCTCTCAGCCCTATGCAGTGGTTTTCATCTAAGCACATGCATGGAATCAAGATTTCTTTTATCGATTTACAATCTGGCACTGATACGACTCCCTCAAGCATCTCTTGTGTTAAGTTCTCATTTTTTCCAACTCAAATATGGATAAACTCCTTATGTTTTGTCTTTAATGTGTCCCACCTATACCAAAAGCTAAGATTTAAACATACATGAATCTCAAAAACACAAGTCATAAATGTAAAGCCAATGTAGCTTCATGCAATTCTCTAATAAATTAGTATTTCTCCAGAAAAATTATGTTTGTGAAACCTAATGCATGTAGTATTGTCTAGGATTATAGTGCAATTCATAACTGTAGATGAAAGCAGATACACATTGTTATGTAAGGGAAAGTAGAAAGTACTTAGATTTAAAGACTAGCTTCAAGATTGATTTACCTTTTATCTGAAGGTGTGAATTACTCTTTGGCAGTAGTTTGGAATAAACTATGTGTTAACCATAAACACAACGGGAAGTTTTCTCAAAAAGATGTTAATATGACTATGATTCTCATATCTTAAGAAATGTTAGTCAACCATGTGTAGATTCTTCTCTCCTGAGACTAGGATTTGAAGCATTTCTGGGTGTTAGTAAAGTTTAAAAATTTGTGGCTGTGGCAGCATCTTTTATTCTATTCAGTTTAGGTTTACCACGAATATTTTAAAATATTTTGATTTACCTTAAACATTCAAGATTTTCTCCATGGACTACTTCATGCGGTATAATTGACAACCTGTCCTACGTTGAGTGTAGGCTCTAATTCTCACTTGTGAAATATATTCCACATTTATAATAGGCAATTCTCTAAGCAAAATCTTTAGCGTTACATTCCCAGCTATTCCATTATTTTTCTCCTTTCTTTGTATATTTCCAATCTGGCAGCCCTCCACATCTTTCTTAGCTATATATTCTCTTTCCCTCCACCAAGACCATTGAGTCTGCTTGATACTAAGGAACTCTTTAGGCTTTCAGGATAGCTTTTTCATGTTTTCCAATTTTAGCTCAGCTGAAGAATTCTTCTCCGAAGATTTCTGAAGAGAAAGTCCTGTTCTGATCTTTCCCAAACATATGTTGAAATTCCAGTGGGAAGCAAAATCTTTACCCCCCAGGAGTTCCTCCATCCTCAAATGTTGAGTTTCTGCACCTTGGATGACCTGTCCCACTTCCATGCTAACAAGAATACCAATTTCTGCTTTCTTGCTATAATAAGGCATATCTCTACTTCACATTATTTTCCTCCCTATTTAACCTCTGAAATATATGGCCATTCCCACTCATTCTCTCTCATATGCAGGATTAACACTGTAGACTACATTTGAATTTATTTCATTTTGTTTGCACACTAATTTCCAAAGGCTTTTTACCTGAAGGAAAATATATTTATCTACTGTCTATGAAGTCTTCTTGCAAACAATCCTTTTCTTCAGCATGACTTCCTCAACTGCACTAAGAATTTGTATTACACAGTAGATACTTGTTGACATAGAATGGAAGTTGACTGCACTTCTAGAAAGCACCAGTAGTGTCCTTCCTGTTTGATAGTTTTCCTTCTGACAGTCAGGACCCTCAGCTATAGGTCTGTTGGAGATTGCTTGAGGTCCACTCCAGACCCTGTTTGCCTGGGTATCAGCAGCAGAGGTTGCAGAAGATAGAATTTTGCTGAACAGCGAGTGCACCTGTCTGATTCTTGCTTTGGAAGCTTCCTCTCAGGGGTGTACTCCACCCTGTGAGGTGTGGGGTGTCAGACTGCCCCAAGTGGGGGATGTCTCCCAGTTAGGCTACTCAGGGGTCACTGACCCAC
>NW_022292438.1:0-4562 GCF_002776525.5 Piliocolobus tephrosceles | reverse complement strand
ATAATAAAATATAAATACATAAAATATAATATATAAATGTATAATATATAATATATTTATTTTATGTATATATAAAATAAAGTCACAGAGGCCAGGCACAGTGGCTCTCACTGTGAGCCACACTGTATATATGTATATTTATGAAAAGAGGATCATAGGCCTGGTGTGGTGGCTCAAGATTCTAATCCCAGCACTTTGGGAGGCCAAGGTGGGTGGATCACCTGAGGTTGGGAGTTCGAGACCAGCCTGATCAACATGGAGAAACCTCATCTCTATCAAAAATACAAAATTAGCCGGGTGTGGTGGCACATGCCTGTAATCCCAGCTACTCAGGAGGCCGAGGTGGGAGAATCTCTTGAACCCGGGAGGCAGAGGTTGCAGTGAGCCGAGATCGCACCATTGCACTCCAGCCTGGGCAACAAAAGCAAAATTCTGTCTCAAAAAAAAAAAACTAATAATGTACATAATATGATTTGTGATGTGCTTTTCTCATTTTGTCTGCAAATATTTCAGTTATGTCTGAAAGATAAGGATTCTTCTTAAACATAAACATGAAACCATTATTGCACCTAAAATGAATAATAATTGTTTCATTATCACCAACAGAGACAACTACTGTTCAGGTCTTATGTGACTTCCCAGAGATAGTCTAAGTACCTAGAAATAGCCCCTCACTCAAATGCTGGCATGGTGAACGCGGTATTTTGCACTGGGGGCTACCATTTTAGTGAGTCTCCTTTCAGCTCTCATAGATGTCTCTGTGAACAGGGCCAGATAGGGTTCTGGTGTCCAGTTCTGAGGGCTCACAAGGCTTGGTCTTTGTTGAATATTTTTAGTCCTTGAACTGAAAATCTGCCAACAACTAAACAGGTGTTAGCAGCCTCATTCTCAACTGTTTCCATGGTTGCTCATGCAAAGAGCAGAGCTGCCGGCAGTTGAGACCAGCAGACATGGGGTTCTCAGGCAGAATTCAGGCCTTCTCCAACTTTGCATTGTGTAGGGAAAGGAAAGAGAGATCAGACTGTTACTGTGTCTATGTAGAAAGGGAAGACATAAGAAATGCCATTTTGACCTGTACCTTGAACAATTGCTTTGCCCTGAGATGCTGTTAATCTGTAACTTTGCCCCAACCCCTTTGCCCCAACCTTGAGCTCATAAAAACATGTGTTATGTGGAATCAAGGTTTAGGGGATCTAGGGCTGTGCAGGATGTGCCTTGTTAACAAAATGTTTTAAGCAGTATGCTTGGTGAAAGTCATCGCCGTTCTCTAGTCTCAATAAACCAGAGGCACAATGCATTGCGGAAAGCCGCAGGGACCTCTGCCCTGGAAAGCTGGATATTGTCCAAGGTTTCTCCCCATGTGATAGTCTGAAATATGGCTTCATGAGATGAGAAAGACCTGACCATCCCCCAGCTTGACACCCTTGAAGGGTCTGTGCTGAGGAGGATTAGTAAAACTGCCTCTTGCAGTTGAGATAGAGGAAGGCCACTGTCTCCTGCCTGCCCCTGGGAACTGAATGTCTCGGTATCAAACTCGATTGTACATTTGTTCAGTTCTGAGATAGGAGAAAAACCGCCCTGTGGCGGGAGGCGAGACATGTTGGCAGCAATGCTGCTTTATTATTCTTTACTCTACTGAGATGTTTGGGTGGAGAGAAGCAAAAATATGGCTTACGTGCACATCCAGGCATAGTACCTCCCCTTGAACTTATTTGTGACACAGATTCCTTTGCTCACATGTTTTCTTGCTGACCTTCTCCCCACTATCACCCTGCTCTCCTGCCACATTCCCCTTGCTGAGATAGTGAAAATAGTAATCAATAAATACTGAGGGAACTCAGAGACCGGTGCCAGTGCGGGTCCTCTGTATGCTGAGCTCCCGTCACCTGGGCCCACTGTTCTCTCTATACTTTGTCTCTGTGTCTTATTTCTTTTCTCAGTCTCTCATCCCACCTGACGAGAAATACCCACAGGTGTGGAGTCGCTTGTCCCTTCAACATTGACCCTTGAAGAAATGCTTTATTTATTTATTTATTTTGAGATGGAGTTTCGCTCTTGTTGCCCGGGCTGGAGTGCAATGGCACGATACCAGCTCACCGCAACCTCTGCCTCCCAGGTTCAAGTGATTCTCCTGCCGCAACCTCCTGAGTAGCTGGGATTACAGGCATGCACCACCACACCTGGCTAATTTTGTGTTTTTAGTAGAGATGGGGTTTCTCCATGTTGGTCAGGCTGGCCTCAAACTCCCAATCTCAGATGATGTACGTGCCTCGGCCTCCCAAAGTTCTGGGATTACAGGCATGAGCCACTGCGCCCGGCCTAAAAAATGCTTTTTAAACTGACAATCCTATATGATTTGACACAGAAAGGTAATATTTTGCAATAGAGGTTGATCCAAAAAGTCAGGGATGTGTTTCCTGGAATGCTCTGGAGTAAAGTCCAGAGCCTAGGTCACCTTGGTCCACTCTTAGAACCAGTCCTACTCCACCATCGGCCTTCAGGCCCCATAGCCCCGCTCCCCCCAGCTCCTGCCATCCCTCCCCAGTCAGGTCTGTCCCATCCCTACTATCACCAGGACCTGCCTTCAGAAGGCCTTTCCCACCAGCTCCTGCCCCCTCAGCCTCCCCTTTCCTCTCCTTCCATTAATCGATCAACCCATGTGCACTGAGAACTTGACCCTATAAGGAGTCCAGTAGACGGGGAAGGGAGCTAGGAGGTTGAACTTGTTCAAAGCTAAGCTCCAGAGAACAACAAATAAGAATGAACCAATGCACTTGAGACATGTCATCTGTAAAATGGATATTACAAAATATAATGGATTTAACAGTGCTTTGTCATCTGTAAAGTGCCCTACAAGCATAAGGGACTTGAATTTTTACGAGGACAGTGTTAACTTAAAAGTGGGACCTGAGAGCCGATCAATAATTTTACAAATGAATTTTTAATGACAAAAGTGGTACGTATTCATTTTAAAGGATATATAAATACATGAAACATATGAATAAACAAAAACAGGAAAATTCTCATAGTCTTATTAGAGTGTCATATCTTCTATTATTTATATAGTATATTCTATACTATGTATTATCTAATATAGTATATATAGAATATACTGTATTAGTTATATAGTATATTCCCATGAGACTTGTTTCTGTGGGAGAACTATGGTCCCCTTGATGACAAATTTTGGCATGTGACTTACTCTGGACGGGTTTGCGTAATTGAATACAGCATGCACCCCCTCTGAGCAGAAGCTTTAAAAACCTCTGTGTGGTTCTGCCATCTTTTTTCCCCTTCTGTCATGGGACCAGAATACCCATGGTAAGGGCTTTCCATCTTCCTGGCCCCTGGAATGAAGAGCCCTGTGAAGAACATGTACGGTGGGTGAGAGAGAAACATTTATTGCTATAAGCCCCTGAGACGTGGGGGTTGTTTGCTATTGCAGCATAATTTGCCTTAAGATACCTGATAACCCAAAGAGATAACAACCATTAATATTTTGACCTACATGCTTTCATCTTTTTTCTGTGACTTTATTCTGTGTATGTTTTCTTTATAAAAATAAGGTCATAATGTACATATGATTTGTGACATGCTTTTCTCATCTTATCTGCAAATATTTCAGTTTGATCTCTAAAAAATAAGGATTCTTCTTAAACATAAACAGGAAACCATTATTGCACCTAAAATGAATAATAATTGTTTCATTATCAACATATATTAGTTGTTGTAACCATTTCTCCAACTTTAAAAAATATATATTGTTTAAATCAGGAATCCAAATAAGATCTATACTTTGCAGTTGGTTGATGTGTCTTAAATCTCTGTTTATCTTTAGATTCTCCCTCTCTTTCTCTCTCTCTTTTATCCCCTTGTAATGTATTTGTTGAAAAAACTGGACAAGTTGTTCTGTAGAGTTTTCCACAGTCTGGATTTTGCTGATCATGTTCCCATGGCGTCTCTAGCAGGTTCCTCTTTCCCCTGTATTTCCCGTAAATTGCTGATTAAATGTAGAGGCTTAATCAGATCCAATAAACAGATTTTAAAACTCAATACATTATAAACATTTTCCATTTCATTTAATATTCTTCTACAACATGTGTTTTAAGTATTTTAAGTATCTATAGAGCTGTCAACTGTATGAATGTATGATATGTATTTAGCTAGTCCCGTATCTCATTGCTTGAAGTCAATTGTATGAATGTATTATATGTATTTTAGCCAGTCCTGTAAGTATCTCATTGCTTTAAGTTGACTGTATGAATGTATGATACGTATTTAGCTAGTCCCATAAGTATCTCATTGCTTTAAGTCGACTGTATGAATATATTATATATGTTTAACTAGTCCCGTAAGTATCTCATTGCTTTAAGTCGACTGTATGAATGTATTATACGTATTTAGCTAGTCCCATAAGTATCTCATTGCTCTAAGTCGACTGTATGATTGTGTTATATGTATTTAGCTAGTCCCGTAAGTATCTCATTGCTTTAAGTCGACTGTATGAATGTGTGATATGTATTTAGCTAGTCCTGTAAGTATCTCATTGCTTTAAGTCGACT
>NW_022292436.1:0-1176 GCF_002776525.5 Piliocolobus tephrosceles | reverse complement strand
GTTGTTTCCTGACTTTTTAATGATTGCCATTCTAACTGGTGTGAGATAGTACCTCATTGTGGTTTTGATTTGCATTTCTCTGATGGCGAGTGATGATGAGCATTTTTTCATGTGTCTGTTGGCTGTATGAATGTCTTCTTTTGAGAAATGTCTGTTCATATCCTTTGCCCACTTTTTGATGGGGTTGTTTGTTTTTTCTTGTATATTTGTTTGAGTTCTTTGTAGATTCTGGATATTAGCCCTTTGTCAGATGAGTAGATTGCAAAAATTTTCTGCCATTCTGTAGGTTGCCTGTTCACTCTGATGGTAGTTTCTTTTGCTGTGCAGAAGCTCTTTAGTTTAATTAGATCCCATTTGTCAATTATGGCTTTTGCTGCTGTGCTTTTGGTGTTTTAGACATGAAGTCCTTGCCCATGCCTATGTCCTGAATAGTACTACCTAGGTTTTCTTCTAGGGTTTTTATGGTATTAGGTCTAACATTTAAGTCTCTAATCCATCTTGAATTAATCTTTGTATAAGGAGTAAGGAAAGGATCCAGTTTCAGCTTTCTACTTATGGCTAGCCAATTTTCCCAGCACCATTTATTAAATAGGGAATCCTTTCCCCATTTCTTGTTTCTCTCAGGTTTGTCAAAGATCAGATGGCTGTAGATGTGTGGTATTATTTCTGAGGACTCTGTTCTGTTCCATTGGTCTATATCTCTGTTTTGGTACCAGTACCATGCTGTTTTGGTTACTATAGCCTTGTAGTATAGTTTGAAGTCAGGTAGCGTGACGCCTCCAGCTTTGTCCTTTTGACTTAGGATTATCTTGGCAATGCGGGCTCTTTTTTGGTTCCATATGAACTTTAAAGCAGTTTATTCCAATTCTGTGAAGAAACTCATTGGTAGCTTGATGGGGATGGCATTGAATCTATAAATTACCTTGGGCAGTATGGCCATTTTCACGATATTGAGTCTTCCTATCCATGAGCATGGTATGTTCTTCCATTTGTTTGTGTCCTCTTTTATTTCGCTGAGCAGTGGTTTGTAATTCTCCTTGAAGAGGTCCTTTACATCCCTTGTAAGTTGGATTCCTAGGTATTTTATTCTCTTTGAAGCAACTGTGAATGGAAGTTCATTCCTGATTTGGCTCTCTGTTTGTCTGTTACTGGTGTATAAGAATGCTTGTGATTTTT
>NW_022292435.1:0-1261 GCF_002776525.5 Piliocolobus tephrosceles | reverse complement strand
GGATATCCTTGTTAACTTTCTGTCTCGTTGATCTGTCTAATGTTGACAGTGGAGTGTTGAAGTCTCCCATTATTATTGTATGGGAGTCTAAGTCTCTTTGTAAGTCTCTAAGGACTTGCTTTATGAATCTGGGTGCTCCTGTATTAGGTGCATATATATTTAGGATAGTTAGCTCTTCCTGTTGGATTGATCCCTTTACCATTATGTAATGGCCTTCTTTGTCTCTTTTGATCTTTGATGGTTTAAAGTCTGTTTTATCAGAGACTAGGATTGCAACCCCTGCTTTTTTTTGTTCTCCATTTGCTTGGTAGATCTTCCTCCATCCTTTTATTTTGAGCCTATGTATGTCTCTGCATGTGAGATGGGTCTCCTGAAGACAGCAGACTGATGGGTCTTGACTCTTTATCCAGTTTGCCAGTCTGTGTCTTTTAATTGGAGCATTTAGTCCATTTACATTTAAGGTTAATATTGTTATGTGTGATCTTGATCCTGCCATTATGATATTAACTGGTTATTTTGCTCATTAGTTGATGCAGTTTCTTCCTAGGCTCGATGGTCTTTACATTTTGGCATGTTTTTGCAATGGCTGGTACCGGTTGTTCCTTTCCATGTTTAGGGCTTCCTTCAGGGTCTCTTGTAAGGCAGGCCTGGTGGTGACAAAATCTCTAAGCATTTGCTTATCTGTAAAGAATTTTATTTCTCCTTCACTTATGAAACTTAGTTTGGCTGGATATGAAATTCTGGGTTTAAAATTCTTTTCTTTAAGAACGTTGAATATTGGCCCCCACTCTCTTCTGGCTTGTAGAGTTTCTGCCGAGAGATCTGCTGTCAGTCTGATGGGCTTCCCTTTGTGGGTAACCCGACCTTTCTCTCTGGCTGCCCTTAAGATTTTTTCCTTCATTTCAACTTTGGTGAATCTGGCAATTATGTGTCTTGGAGTTGCTCTTCTGGAGGAGTATCTTTGTGGCGTTCTCTGTATTTCCTGAATTTGAATGTTGGCCTGCCCTGCTAGGTTGGGGAAGTTCTCCTGGATGATATCCTGTAGAGTGTTTTCCAATTTGGTTCCATTTTCCCCCTCACTTTCAGGCACCCCAATCAGACGTAGATTTGGTCTTTTGACATAATCCCATACTTCTTGCAGGCTTTGTTCATTTCTTTTTCTTCTTTTTTCTTTTGGTTTCTCTTCTCGCTTCATTTCATTCATTTGATCCTCAATCGCTGATACTCTTTCTTCCAGTTGATCGAGTCGGTTACTGAAGCT
>NW_022292434.1:0-1221 GCF_002776525.5 Piliocolobus tephrosceles | reverse complement strand
AAAATCGGGGGCGGAGCAAGATGGCCGAATAGGAACAGCTTCAGTCTGCATCTCCCAGCGCGAGCGACACAGAAGACCGGTGATTTCTGCATTTTCAACTGAGGTACTGGGGTCATCTCACTCGGGAGTGCCGGACAATCCGTGCGGGTCAGCTGCTACAGCCTGACCAGCGAGAGCTGAAGCAGGGCGAGGCATCGCCTCACCTGGGAAGCGCGAGGGCAAAGGGAGTCCCTTTTCCTAGCCAGGGGAACTGAGACACACAACACCTGGAAAATCGGGTAACTCCCACCCCAATACTGCGCTGTAACACCGGCACACTGGAGATTATATCCCACACCTGGCGGGGAGGGTCCCACGCCCACGGAGCCTCCCTCCTTGCTAACACAGCAGTCTGCGGCAATCTAACCTCAAGGCAGCAGCGAGGCTGGGGGAGGGGCGCCCGCCATCGCTGAGGCTTAAGTAGGTTAATAAAGCCGCTGGGAAGCTCGAACTGGGTGGAGCTCACAGCAGCTCAAGGAAACCTGCCTGACTCTGTAGACTCCGCCTCTGGGGACAGGGCTCAGCTAAAGCAGCAGAGGCCTGTCCAGACGCGAACGACTCTGTCTGACAGCTTTGAAGAGAGCAGTGGATCTCCCAACACGGAGGTTGAGATCTGAGAAGGGGCAGTCTGCCTGCTCAAGTGGGTCACTGACCCCTGAGTAGCCTAACTGGGAGACATCCCCCACTAGGGGCAGTCTGACACCCCACACCTCACAGGGTGGAGTACACCCCTGAGAGGAAGCTTCCAAAGCAAGAATCAGACAGGTGCACTCACTGTTCAGCAATATGCTATCTTCTGCAACCTCTGCTGCTGATACCCAGGCAAACAGGGTCTGGAGTGGACCTCAAGCAATCTCCAACAGACCTATAGCTGAGGGTCCTGTCTGTCAGAAGGAAAACTATAAAACAGGAAGGACACCTATATCAAAACCCCATCAGTACGTCACCATCATCAAAGAAAGACCAGAGACAGATAAAACCACAAAGATGGGGAAAAAGCAGGGCAGAAAAGCTGGAAATTCAAAAAATAAGAGCGCATCTCCTCCTGCAAAGGAGCACAGCCCATCGCCAGCAATGGATCAAAGCTGGTCAGAGAATGATTTTGATGAGATGAGAGAAGAAGGCTTCAGTCCATCAAACCTCTCAGAGCTAAAGGAGGAATTACGTACCCAGCGCAAAGAA
>NW_022292433.1:0-4175 GCF_002776525.5 Piliocolobus tephrosceles | reverse complement strand
TATGTACTTAGAAAAGCATCAACAACTATAAGGGGAGGAGCTGCTGGGGCCTTTATTGGGAAGAGAACCACGCTTGATCCTAAGGCTAATGTATCGATAACTTCAGGGATATCATTTGCACTAAGAGCTATATAAATGATGTTCCCTATGCTGATGTGAAATTCCCACTGGGAACTCCCCAAATTCCTGATGAGAGGAAGTAGCTATGCAGAGGGAATGATTTTCTGTGAGTGCCATGGAAATCATACAAGAAGAAGTAGATTCTACGTATGCTTTAAATAGTAGATACTTCCCACAGCATTTTTATCATAAACTTTGGAAACCCTTCTTTATGCAGTTCTTTTTGTATTTTCAAATGCCTCAGGGCAAATTCAGAGTCATGGGGCAAGGCAGAACTCTTAGGCTGTATTTCTAATACATTTAGCTTTTCTTAATACAGCAAAAAGGGTCTGAGGCTGAGATTGACCCAAAAATTCTGAGTTTCATTTCTGGCATTTGTCATGAATTCCTCATTATCCCTGTTAAACTCCTGAAACCATATCTGTGCATCCATTTCCTTGTTTTCCCTAGAACACTGGAACTACATCATAGTGTCTTTGTAAAATACTTACGAGATAGTAAATGCAACTCACATTAAGCATTATAACATGTCATAAAATAAACGCCCTTTTCATTTAAAAGCTCCACTTCTCAGCCTCGGGTTTGGAAATTATGTATGCATTAATTTATGTCAATATTTCTGTCCTATCACTTGTGGACAAGATACATGTGTTAGAATTCATTTAAAGGGATGTTAGGAGTAGTTTTAATTTCCACACTCTTCTATACGTGTTTTTTTCCCTAATTGTGGGTTTTATCAGTATTTGCTAATTTAAAGAGAATTTTTCCTTTCTTTGAATTAGGTAGACATTCATAAGGTTACACTCAGAATTGTATTCTGTCACAAGCTAAGATTGCTGGATCTTTAATTTTCCTCTAACATATAATCTGATGCAAATTGAACCATAGAAGTTCAGCTTTTATTCTAACCTGTAGGATGTAAAGTGCTGAGATCAAAAGTTTTGAAACTGGAATTTGAATTCCTGGTCCACAAAAGTCTTGCTTTGTGATCATAGGAAATAGTTACTTTCTCTTCAATATTTATTTCTTCTGTGTTTCAAATAAGCACCATAATGTTTGCCACACACATTCTCACTTTCAATTATGATAATGAAACTAAAGATTAAGAGATTAATTCTACCAGTGATCAAGATGATAAAGGATTAATAAAACACATTAAGTCGCTGTTTGGAGGCATAAGAAAATAGCGAGGGCAGACATGAGAAGGGAAGAATACCAAGGGGAGCCCCTGTTCACTTGCTTTTGCCTCAAAAAATTTGCCGTTCACATTATAGGTATATGGAGGTCATGGTGGCCTAAAGACTTGGGTACTCAAAGTGGGTTGGGGAGACACAGTCTGGAGTTGAAGGCTCCCAGGTTGACAAAGACTTAGGGGCAAAATACCAGATGCAAGTGCCAAAAATAAGTGAGTCTGAAAGGCGTAAATGATTTCTCCTATTAGGCATTGCCCAGTCCTTAAGGTTTTTATGTGCCAGGTAAGACTCCTAGAAAGTAAAAACCAATACCCGAAGGGCTAAAAAGCTGAGAAGATATTTTGGCAGCCTCAGTACAAAGAAGTTAGAATTCATGACTAGGCAAGGTGGTAAAAAGAAAGACAGGCTGGGTGTAGGGGCTCACGCCTGTAATCCCAGCACTTTTGGAGGCTGAGGCAGGCAGATTCCCTGAAATCAGGAGTTCAAGACCAGCGTGGCCAACATGGTGAAACCCCTTTTCTACCAAAAATGCAAAAATTAGCTGAGCGTGGTGGCGCCTGTAAAACCAGCTACTCAGGACGCTGAGGCAGGAGAATCCCTTCAACCCAGGAGGCGAAAGTTTGCAGTGAGCCGAGATCCCACCATTGCACTCCAGCCAGGACAACAGAGCAAGACTCCATCTCAACAACAACAAAAAAAAGAGAGAGAGAGAGAAAGAGAGAAAGGAAAAAGAAAGGAGGGAGGAAGGGAGAGAAGGAGGAAAAGAAGGAAATGAAGGAGGGAAGAAAGGAGAGAAGAATTTCAAGTGAGACCCGAGAATACACAGTATGAATGGGAACTCTACCCTAGTAACAAGGCAGCCTACAACAGACCAGCCCAGGGATAACTGGAAAGACATACTCCACTGGAATATGATGTTTTGCTTGTATTTGTCTACCTGCCACAGTAAAATTTAACACTTTTTGGAGTAAAAGAGCATTACCCAAAGCATAGAATATCTGCTATTTTGTGCAAGATTAATAGGCAAGCCAACAAACAAACCAAATGACTAAAAAAATCCAAGATAAATAATAGACAAAAAAATCTAACAGTGATCTAAATGTTGGAGCTATGAGAAATAAACTTTAAAATAACCACGCTTAATATGTTCAGAAAATACAAAAGAAAAAAAATATTTCTGGAAACTGAAAGAAATTCTGGAAATTTTGGAAAGGAAGATAAAAGTAACAAATTAAATATTCAAGAGATAGGTTACATAAAATAATATAAAAAGATGCTCATATAACTTACATTAAGGAAATTAAAACTAAGCAAAGGAGATATAATTATGTTCATATTTAAATTAAAAATATTTTTAAATGTACTAATAATAGGATAATAGTATTACTGCTGGCACTGGTGATGAGCTTATAAAATTAGTATTACAATCTTAACTGTGCAAAATTTTTGGTAGTAACCACTAAAATAAAACACACACAATTTATTACATATGAGGAACCTATTCATATCTTCAAAAATGTATGTACATGACCATTGATAGAGGCATTATTCATAATAATTTCAAGCTAACAAACCAATTGCTTATCAAGGGTAGGATGAATCGTGTTTTAGTAATTAATAGACTATAACCCAGCAATAAAAATTTAAAAGTTCTGCTACACAAAACAATATAAACATATTGGATGGACATAATATAGAGTAAAGGAAAGCAGATGAAAAGCAACATACCATATAACTCTTAATGTGAAGTACACGAAAAGACATTGTTAATTTATGATGTTAAAAGTCTCATCAGAGATCACCTTTAAGAGACAGGAGTTTAACAGAAGAAAGTACAAGGAAAACTTCTGTCGTGCTAATGTTGTTCTTTTATCGGGGTGATCATTAGAGATGTTTATACATTTTAAAAACTCATACACAAGATCAGCACACATAACTTTATCCTGTAGTTCACTTTAAAAGTTTTAATAATTTTGAGAATTAGATTGCATCATATAGGAGTACGTTGAAAAAGTTAAAAAGAAAAGCATGATATTATTTTTACCAACTTATTATTTCTGTTTCTGAATTTTACATTTGAGAAACCAAAATAAATAGATATTCTTTTTGATTAAAAAAGCAAGATATCTCCACGGATGGACTGATCGTTGATCTTTCAAGCATCAGGTGCTCCCAAGTAGTACATTGTCAATAATGGATTTACTAAAACTAATTTGAAATTCTAAAATGTCATTTCAATTTACCTTCTATCAACTCAAAATTATGTGCATAAAAAGACATTTCCTTTGCCTAAGGATCAGGTTGCTGGAACCTGGCAAGGTCCCTTTGAAGGGTAAAAAATCTTTTTTACCTGGGGAATCCAATATTTATTTGAGCCTGCCAAACACTCTGAGGCATAACAATAAAATATTTTGAACAAATGATGTCAATAAGGAAGAGAAATAACATACACATAAATGGGAATCTAGTTGCACTTTTTACCTAAGGATGTAGAATTAATAGCTATTTCTTTATTAATCACAATTTTTATGTCATCAGTAGCCAATCAATGCCATAAATGAATAGAACAGTCCCTTTGAATAACATTAAGCCACCTGAACCCGTGCGCCTCTACAAATGTTTTCACAGATATTTTGCCCAAGTATTTGATGCAGAAACCCATTTGTAATGTATAAGTATGGACATTACCAGTATAATAAATTATATCTACTCTAAACAATTCTATGACTAGAAATTACCTTAGAAATCTCCTTGTCCCATTGCCTTATTTTGCATATTCAAAACATTAAGTGAGATAGGTGAGCTTAGTTGGTAAAACTCACAAGGCTTTCTCAATCTAAAATTAGACCCAGATTTTCTGAT
>NW_022292432.1:0-1355 GCF_002776525.5 Piliocolobus tephrosceles | reverse complement strand
TTTGAATGATTGCCATTCTAACTGGTGTGAGATGGTATCTCATTGTGATTTTGATTTGCATTTCCCTGATGGCCAGTGATGATGAGCATTTTTTCATGTGTCTGTTGGCTGTATGAATGTCTTCTTTTGAGAAATGTCTGTTCATATCCTTTGCCCACTTTTTGATGGGGTTCTTTGTTTTTTTCTTGTATATTTGTTTGAGTTCTTTGTAGATTCTGGATATTAGCCCTTTGTCAGATGAGTAGATTGCAAAAATTTTCTCCCATTCTGTAGGTTGCCTGTTCACTCTGATGGTAGTTTCTTTTGCTGTGCAGAAGCTCTTTAGTTTAATCATATCCCATTTGTCAATTTTGGCTTTTGCTGCCCTTGCTTTTGGTGTTTTAGACATGAAGTCCTTGCCCATGCCTATGTCCTGAATGGTATGACCTAGGTTTTCTTCTAGGGTTTTTATGGTATTAGGTCTAACATTTAAGTCTCTAATCCATCTTGAATTAATTTTTGTATAAGGCGTAAGGAAAGTATCCAGTTTCAGCTTTCTACTTATGGCTAGCCAATTTTCCCAGCACCATTTATTAAATAGGGAATCCTTTCCCCATTTCTTGTTTCTCTCAGGTTTGTCAAAAATCAGATGGCTGTAGAAGTGTGGTATTATTTCTGAGGACTCTGTTCCGTTCCATTGGTCTATATCTCTGTTTTGGTACCAGTACCATGCTGTTTTGGTTACTGTAGCCTTGTAGTACAGTTTGAAGTCAGGTAGCATGATGCCTCCAGCTTTGTTCTTTTGACTTAGGATTATCTTGGCAATGCGGGCTCTTTTTTGGTTCCATATGAACTTTAAAGCAGTTTTTTCCAATTCTGTGAAGAAACTCATTGGTAGCTTGATGGGGATGGCATTGAATCTATAAATAACCTTGGGCAGTATGGTCATTTTCACGATATTGATTCTTCCTATCCATGAGCATGGTATGTTCTTCCATTTGTTAGTGTCCTCTTTTGTTTCACTGAGCAGTGGTTTGTAGTTCTCCTTGAAGACTTCCTTTACATCCCTTGTCAGTTGGATTCCTTGGTATTTTATTCTCTTTGAAGCAATTGTTAATGGAAGTTCATTCCTGATTTGGCTCTCTGCTTGTCTGTTACTGGTGTATAAGAATGCTTGTGATTTTTGCACATTAATTTTGTATCCTGAGACTTTGCTGAAGTTGCTTATCAGCTTAAGGAGATTTTGGGCTGAGACAATGGTGGTTTTCTAAGTATACAATCACGTCATCTGCAAACAGGGACAAGTTGACTTCCTCTTTTCCTAACTGGATACCCTTGATTTCTTTCTCTTGCCTGATTGCCCTAGCCAGAACTTC
>NW_022292431.1:0-2202 GCF_002776525.5 Piliocolobus tephrosceles | reverse complement strand
TTCTCAGTGTCTTCAGTCCTAGTTATAATTCATATTTCTTGATATTACGTCTCAATATCAGTTTAGGATTAGCAATCATGTTGGTTATATAAAAATGGATTATATTTTCAAATTAAGTTTAAACAGGGTTACTGTTTAGTTTGGTCATAAATTTTAAGGTTCTTGTGAGATATATTTCTTTATAGTTTCATTAAACAGTTTATTGTCCAGAGGGAGAAACCCAGCAACAGGGTTTGGCTTTTCTTTCTGATGAGTGTTCACTATGTAATGTGATGATAGTTTGCATCTATGCAAAACTCTCTTTGGACTTTAATGGATTCTGAAAACAGTTATTAGGAAAGCTCATCCTAAATTACTGCTAAAAGGCCCTTGGAAATGCCCAGTGCTACCAGGGTTAAGCTGAACTTTGAAAGCCATTTACTTATAATGTTCTATGAAGGCATGCATTAAAATAAATAAAATTGACCTATTCAATCAAGATTAATCAAATGTAATAGGTTACAAAGGGAATAATTTACCTCACATATTGGGAAATAATTTGAGGGTTTTAAATCTTCAAGCTCATGCTTGGAAAGATAAATGAAAGAATGTTAGCAGTTTTAATACTGTTTCTTTTATTTGGACATATATAGAGGGTAGGTGTCCAATCCTGCATACTACCTAAAGGCAAATTTTTAGTGTTTGGTGTACATGTGTACAAATATTACAGAAGATCACAACTGAGAATTTTGCCAGTAATTATAAACTGTAAAATGTCAGAGTAGGTAAGAAATTTGACACTATAAATTGTTTCTTAAAGAAAGCATACCTGTCTTAATCTGAAACACTAAAATCCATTAAACAGGTGTTGTATAAAATACACTTCTTAATAAGATTCCTCACAATTAAATAGAATCACGAATATTGCTAGGTAGTATAGAATCTCAGGTCTCAAAAGTCTTAGAAAATATATTTCTTTGCAATCTACACATCTGACAAAGGGCTAATATACAGAATCCAAAGAACTCAAACAAACTTACAAGAAAAAAACAACCCCATCAAAAAGTGGACCAAGGATATCAACAGACAGTTCTCAAAAGAAGACGTTTATGCAGCCAACAGACACATGAAATAATGCTCATCATCACTGGCCATCAGAGAAATGGAAATCAAAACCACAATGAGATACCATCTCACACCAGTTAGAATGGCGATCATTTAAAAGTCAGGAAACAAGCCAGTTGTTGGAGAGGAAGTGGAGACGTAGTAACACTTTTACACTGTTGGTGAGAGTGTAAACTAGTTCAACCATTGTGGAAGACAGTGTGGCGATTTCTCAAGGATCTGGAACTAGAAATACCATTTGACCCAGCCCTCCCATTACTGGGTATATACCCAAAGGATTATAAATCATGCTGCTATGGAGACACACGCACACATATGTTTATTGCAGCACTATTCACAATAGCAAAGACTTGGAACCAACCCAAATGTCCATCAATGATGCGCTGGATTAAGAAAATGTGGCACATACACACCATGGAATACTATGCAGCTGTAATAGAAGATGAGTTCATGTCCCTTGGAGGGACATGGATGAAGCTGGAAACCATCATTTTCAGCGAACTATCGCAAGGACAAAAAGCCAAACACCACATGTTCTCACTCATATGTGGGAACTGAACATTGAGAACACTTGGATCCAGGAAGGGGAACATCACACACCAGGTCCTGTCGTGTGGTAGAGGGAAGGGGGAGGGATAGCATTAGGAGATATACCTAATGTAAATGACGAAGTTAATGGGTGCAGCACACCAACATGGCACATGTATACATATGTAGCAAACCTGCACTTAGTGCACATGTACCCTAGAACTTAAAGTATAACAAAAAAAGAAGTTCCAGATGGTATCTATTTCAAATATTTTTTCACAATGCCGAATGTACTGATGAGTATGGATGATTTTAGTTGCAACCTAATTAAGCAATAGGACAAAACACTAATTCACTCATATAAAGTCCAGGAATAAAGCAGCTCTGGAGTTGGTTAATTGGTAAAATGAGGTAATCAAAAACCTAGTTATGCCACAGTTTTTTTATGCCATAGGTAGTATGTTGTATTTCTTCTTGAGAAATCACAGTTGTATTTATAGACTGCAAATTTGAAAATATTAAGTGAAAAAAAAATCTGTTTTTGCCAAAGTGTCCCTTCTTTAAAAGTTA
>NW_022292429.1:0-1150 GCF_002776525.5 Piliocolobus tephrosceles | reverse complement strand
GAAGCTAGATGACCAAAGAATAAATTTGCAGTTTTGCTTTTAGCCTTACCTACTCGCTGGTTCTTTTGTGCCCACTCTGGTGGTCTTAGAAAAACAAATCAGTTGGTGCCGAAACCCGGGAGGAGACCCCTCCTCAGGGCCCCCAGGGTCCGGGGAGCCTCCTCCTCCTCCTCGTTCCACGCCACGGATGGACCAGGACCTGAGACCCGCTTCCCTCACTCTCACGGCGTCTCTGGGGTAAGTGCCCTTGTCTCCTCTTTACCTCCCTCGGCCAAAATCCTGCGCAGGTCTGAGGTCCATTTTGAGCCACCAAGTGGCTCGGGAGACGCCTTCAGGACGGAGACGTCCTCCTGAAGGTAATCTCCACTTTGGCTTCAAGAGCCTCCAGTCTGTCTCTGCTGGTTCCAAAGGACGCTTTGAAGCCAGGCAGAGATCCACTTCTATTTCCATTGTGTCCACTGTGTCCCTCGGCCAAAATCCTGCGCAGGTCCGAGGTCCATTTTGAGCCACCAAGTGGCTCGGGAGACCCCGTTCAGGACGGAGACGTCCGCCTGAAGGTAATCTCCACTTCGGCTCCATGAGCCTCCAGTCTGTCTCTGCTGGTTCCAAAGGACGCTTTGAAGCCAGGCAGAGATCCACTTCCATTTCCATTGTGTCCATTGTGTAAGTAAAGAGGAAACAAATGGGAAACCCCCAGTCCAAATTTCTAAAGAGCAACCCCTTAGGTTGCCTCCTAGCCAATTTAAAAACCTTACAGCTCGAACAAGACCTTAGGAGGAAGCAGTTAATTTTCCTTTCCACTGTGGCGTGATCGACCTCAGCAATTTCTGCCAGCGGCTAGGCAAGTGGTCCGAAATTAATTACGTACAAGGCTTTTGGGCCTTAAGCTCTCGTCCCTATACTCCTCCTTCTCTCCACCCCCTCCCTTCCTGCCCAGACTCCTCCTTCCTCCTCCTTATCTACTAGTAATCCACTCGGTCCCATGCCTCCTTCGGGGCCCCCAACTGGCTGTCTTGAGTCCCCTATCTCTGCCCACACCCTCCTACAGTGTTAGCACCTTTGTGAGAGGTGGCTGGGGCGGAGGGGGTAGTCAGAGTACATGTTACATGTCCCTTTTTCATTGGCTGATCTTTCCAAAATTGAGAAGCGT
>NW_022292428.1:0-2016 GCF_002776525.5 Piliocolobus tephrosceles | reverse complement strand
TAGCTGGGATTACAGGCACTCACCACCATGCGTGGCTAATTTTTGTATTTTACTAGAGACGGGGTTTCACCATGTTAGCGATGCTGGCGTTGAACTCCTGACCTTGCGATCTGATTGCCTCAGCCTCCCAAAGTGCTGGGATTACAGGCGTGAGCCACTGCACCTGGCTGAAGCAGATATTGAGCTAAATTTCTTCAATTATCAATGCTATAGAATAACAGTTTTTAAATCTGCAAGAACTTAGGAAATACTGTATGTATGAACTCTTCTTGGGAATCTACTAGAGGTTGAGTTTGTATTAGCCAAGACTTCATTGTGAGAACTTAAATAACAGGGTTGCTGTTGAACATTATATATATGCATATGTGTACATGCATACATATATACACATAGATGTGTTTGTCCCTGCACACAAGAGAAAAAAGCTAAGGGTTGAATACTAATGTAAAAAAAATTATATGTGATGATGATAGAAATGTTGCAACTAAAAATGGAAAAGAGGAGGACCAAAAACAGGAGAAAGTAGAAGAATTTCATTAATTGTTGTGTAAACCCAAAATATTCTAAGCCTCCCAACCAAATGATGGACCCTACCCTTAGCCAAGGGCATTCCAAAGATAACCTGATTTACTAGTTGACACTATGATGGGAAGTAGGGGTGTGATATGCCTCATTATACCCTCCACTCTTTGGAATTCAGACACACCTGACCAGCACTAACATGAAAACAGAGACCTTAAGACTGATAGAACAGACTCTTTAAGTCTGATAAGAAACATTTTCTTCTACAGATTCCGTCTGCATAATGGGAGACTTGGTCTCCAGAGGTCCTTATCTTAACCCAGACATTCCCTTCTACTGATTCCAGGTCTTGAGACAGTAACTTAACTCTATAAACCAATTGCCAATTAGAAAATTGTTGAATTCATGTATGACCTGGACGCCCCTGCTTAGAGTTGTCCTGCCTTTCGGGCCTGAACCAATGTACAGCTTAGAATAGTAATTGATGTCATATGTCTTCCTAAAATGTTTAAAATTAAGCTGTAGCCAAACCACCTTGGGCACCTGTTCTCAGGATGTCCTGGGGCTACATAATGGGCCGTTGTTCACTCACATTTGGCTCAGAACAAATATCTTCAAATATTTTACAGAGTCTGAATCTTTTTGTCAGTGTTGTATGGGCAATAAGTATGAGTTGAAGAAGAATATTAAAAATTCAAAAACTAAATTGTAAAATGTTAAATAATAAAATGGGACAAAGAGCATTAAAAATTATGTAAATACTAGAGAAAAATAGAGTATAAAAAATAATAACCATTAAAATTATGTAAATAAAAAGGGAATTGTTAGAAACAAATATAAACCTTTTTAAATATCAAAACTTAGCTAAGTCAAAAACAATAAATATACATCTTACAGAGAAACATAGCAAATATGTCATAATACACATAACTCAATGAAAAGTTTTTAAATTGAACTCACATTGAAACAACTAAATTTTATATCTTGTACTAATAACATTTAAAACAAATGAATTGTGAAAGGCTAAAAATAAAGACAAAGGTATACAGGTAAATGGAGACAATAAAAAACACATATCATTATTTTAAATAGGCAACAGGCAAAAAAGATATATTAAACATGACAAAGAAAAGCACATTTTAATCTAACAGCCACAATTCATAAGGAAGATTAAGCATAAACCTATAAGAGATGCTAGATGATGGATAAAGATACATTAGTAATGGGAAATTTTTAATGTCTTTTTTTTTTTTTTATACTTTAAGTTCTAGGGTACATGCGCATAACGTGCAGGTTTGTTACATATGTATATATGTGCCATGTTGGTGTGCTGCACCCATCAACTCGTCAGCACCCATCAATTCATCATTTATATCAGGTATAACTCCCCAATGCAATCCCCCCCCGCCCATGATAGGCCCCATTGTGTGATGTTCCCCTTCCCGAGTCCAAGTGAGCTCATTGTTCAGTTCCCACCTATGAGTGAGAACATGC
>NW_022292427.1:0-1542 GCF_002776525.5 Piliocolobus tephrosceles | reverse complement strand
GGAGGCCGAGACGGGCGGATCACGAGGTCAGGAGATCGAGACCATCCTGGCTAACACGGTGAAACCCCGTCTCTACTAAAAAATACAAAAAACTAGCCGGGCGTGGTGGTGGGCGCCTGTAGTCCCAGCTACTCGGGAGGCTGAGGCAGGAGAATGGCGTAAACCCGGGAGGCGGAGCTTGCAGTGAGCTGAGATCCAGCCACAACACTCCAGCCTGGGTGACAGAGAGAGACTCCGTCTCAAAAAAAACAAAAAAAAAAAAAAACCAAAAAAAAAACCCAAAAACAAACAAAAAAAATAAAAATAAAAAAAAATAAAGTTCCCGGCCCAGACTACGAGAGGCTTTTTAGAAAGCAGGGCATATACCCCTGTTGTCTTCATTTAGTCTTGTCAGCCAACTGATACAGTTGGGAGGGCAACTGTATCATCCCCATTTTACAAATAGGGAAACAAGATCAGGGAAGCTAGTGTGCTCAAGTTCACAGCTAGGAAATAAGTTTGTAACCACCCACGCTCTTTGCATGGCACCATGTGACCTCTCTTCCCAATTACACATCTACAACCCAGGACAAAAGATTTGATCAGCCCAGGCATGGGGACTGGGGAAGAGGGTGTGTGGGGTGGTGGGAGGGAGCGGGGGTGGAGAAAATTAGTCTGGAATCTGTATTTGCTGAGAAGCAGGGCAGCAAAAGCTGAGACCAAGAAGGAAAGGCAGAGACAGTCTGAGGTCCTACCCTCTGAAAAGATCACTTTCTTGGTTTTCTTGTCCTCAGGCTGCTGGCCCACATCAGCAGGGTTGCAGTTCACAAGCAGGATGGCACCCCAACCGCTGGGACCCCAGATCCATTTTTTCTGCAAATGAGATAGGAACATTGGCTTAGGAAGGAGCCAAGTAAATCCTCTGCTTCTCGGATGCCACCTCATAGCAGAAAGGCCCAGCTAAGCCTTTCTCCAGGGTCACAGGAACCTGTGGAACAGGACGTGAGGTCAAGAATCTGTAGGCACAGGAAGGTAACATCAGTTAAGGAGGCTAAGAGGAAGGGAAAGAAGCTAGGTTCGGGGTTACCAGTTACCTACCTCATATTTCAGGGTCAGAGAATCAGGGACGAGGCAAACTGGAAAAGAGATGTACCACCTGGCAGCAGCAGCTAATCCTCTCGTGTAGGAGACTCCACAACCAGGGTAGGGCATGAGCCTAGAGTTGCCAGACATTCTGGTTTTGTTTTAGTGAGGTAGAGGTTTAATCAGTTCTGATCCCAGTACTTTGGGAGGCTGAGGCAGGCGGACCACTGGAGGTCAGGAGTTTGAGACCATCCTGGCTAACACTGAAACCCCGTCTCTACTAAAAATACAAAAATTAGCCAGGCATGGTGGCAGGCATCTGTAGTCCCAGCTACTTGGGAGGCTGAGGCAGAATGGTGTGAACCTGGGAGACGGAGCTTGCAATGAGCCGAGATTGTGTCACTGCACTCTAGCCTGGGCAACAGAGTGAGACTCTCAAAAAAAAAAAAAAAAAAAAAAAAAAAAAAAAAAAAAAAAAAA
>NW_022292426.1:0-1048 GCF_002776525.5 Piliocolobus tephrosceles | reverse complement strand
ATCAGGGAGGTCACAGTGCAGTTCAGAGTGGCCGACTCTCCAGCTGCGACTGACACGGACTTCTCAGGCTGAATCACCTGCAGCTCCTCCTCACCCACCACTCCTGGAAAGGAGCACAAAGCAGTCATTTTCATCCTTACATGATCCTCTGTGTTGCCTCAAGTGTTTATCAATGACTTTCATTGACTGCGTACACACAGAGAGCAGGCCTTGAGCTCAGCACACTCTGTATATTATCTCATTTAACCCTCACAACAAGCCTGTAACATATGACTGTATTACATGTAAAGACATGGAAGCACAGAGGTTCAATTTCAAGGTAGCACTTTGGATTGAGGACCTGAGTGGAGCTCCTGAGCCCTCCTTGGAAGTGTCATGCCTTAGCAGATGTATGATCCTCCACTCTCTGGCCACATGGAGTGTTGTACTTTCTGGACCATTGCATTGATTCTACAAGGCCATATGACTTCTTTAGACCATTGAGTTGTGAGCAGAAGTGATGGGTATAGTTTGTGGGCTGTATATTCAACTGCAAGAGCACCTATGGATTAACCTCTGCCTTCCACAGAGACCCAGGAGACTCTGACGGTGTTTGTTTGCTCCATCAGCCTGAATGCATGAATGACCATAGCGTGCAGAATCCTCACCCACACTGAACATTCAGCTTAAAATGTAAACACAACAATGTTTTAAGCCCCTAGGGATTGCTCACTCATAGCTTAATCAGATTACATTAATTTCCTAATGCTGATGGGACAAATTACCAATATTTAGTGTCATAAAACAAAAGAAATTTATCATATTATAGTTGCAGAGGTCAGGAGTCCAAAATAATGTTACTGTGGCACAACCAAAGAGTAATGACGAAAGAAAAATACACAATGGTAGAGAATAAAACAGTGGTGACTAGGGGTGAAATTGGGGGAGGTGATGGGGAGATGTAGGTCAGAAAATACAAATTGCAGATGGTTGATAAAGAAGTCCAGAGAATGAAGGTACAATATGAGGCCTCCAATTAAAAATGTTGTGTTGAATTCAGTATTTTTGT
>NW_022292425.1:0-1744 GCF_002776525.5 Piliocolobus tephrosceles | reverse complement strand
CAGATGAAGTCACCATGCACCAAGAAGGAGGAGCTGCCAACCTGGGCTCAGTTGAAGAAGCTGACGCTGTTAGCTAGAAAAAGCCTAGCTAGCACAAAGTGTGCCGGACCAGTCGAAGAATCCTGCGCCAAAATCGAGAGAACGAACAAGCCTTCATCGCAATGGCACATTTGTATAGAGGAAAAGAGAGAGAGAATGTTGCGGGAAGTCAGGGACCTTGAACGGAGGGACTGGCTGAAGCCACAGCAGAAAAACATAAAATATGAAGATTTCATGGACATTTTATTAGTTCTTCAAAATTTATACTTTTGTAATTTCTTATGTCTGTCTTTAATCTCTTAATCCCATCATTTTCTTTGTAAGCTGAGGAGGATATATGTCACCTCAGGACCCTGTGATGATTGCCTTAACTACACAAATTGTTTGTGGAGCATGTATGTTTGAACAATACGAAATCTGGGCATCTTGAAAAAAGAACAGGATAACAGCGATGTTCAGGAAACAAGGGAGGTAACCTTGAACTGGCCGCCGGTGAGCCGGACGGACAGAGCCATATCTTTTCTCCTTTTGCACACAAATAGGAGAGATATCGCTGAATTCTTTTTCTCAGCAAGGAATATCCCTGAGAGAGAGAATGCGCTCTAAGGGTAGGCCTATAAACGACCCCCTTGGAGGCGTGCCGCCTTTTACAGTTGAAGCCGAAGGGATGAAATAAGCCCCGGCCTCCTGTAGTGCTCTCAGGCTTATTAGGAGGAAGAAATTTCCACCTAATAAATTTTGGCCAGTCAGGTTGTCTGCTCTCAAACCCTATTTCCTGATAAAATGTTATCAATGACTATGGGTGCCTAAAATTTCATTCACAATTTTAATTTTAACACCATCCTGTGATCTCGTCCAGTCTCCATTTGCTTTGTAATATTCTATTACTTGGTGAAGTATGTAATCTCGGTGTCGTGGTGACAATGGTGGTTTTGTTGAAAAGAAAAGGGGGATATGTGGGGAAAAGAAAGAGATCAGCCTGTTACTGTGTCTATATAGAAGGAAGTAGACATAAGAGACTCCATTTAGTTCTGTATTTGAAATGCTGTTAATCTGTGACCCTACCCCCAACTTTGTCCTTGCAAGAGACATGTGTGAAGGTGATTTAAGGTTAAAAGGATATTGGGCTGTGTAGGATGTGTCTTTGTTAAACAAGTACCTGAAAGAGGCTTGATGGTTAAAAATCCTGCCTGTCCCTGGGCAATGTAACATCTCGGTGTAAAACCCATTGTGTGCCTTGTTTACTGAGTAAGGAGACACCGCCTTTAGGAATAAGGTGGGGCTTGCTGGAGCAATACTGCTAAAAGGTTTATGGAGATGTTTGCATATGCATCTCAAGGCACAGCATTTTCCTTTAGGCTTATTCATGTTACGAGGATTTTTGTTCTTATGTCTTACTGCTGATTTCCTCCCTACAATGATCCTATTTTCTAGCTACTCCCCTATCGTTTAGATGGTAAAGATAATTATCAATAAATACTGAGGGAATTCAGAGGCCGGTGCCAGTGTGGGTCCTCTGAAAACACAGCACTGGTCCCCTGGGTCCTGCTTTTCATTCTCTATACTTTGTCTCTGTGTATTCTTTCCTTTTCTCAAGTCTCTCGTCCCACCTAACGAGAAGCACCCACAGGTGTGGAGGGGCAGGCCACCCCTTCACCTATCCTCCTATGACCCTGGCTGATTGTTGCTGTTATTACCAATGAGT
>NW_022292423.1:0-1773 GCF_002776525.5 Piliocolobus tephrosceles | reverse complement strand
TTTAAAGATATTAAAATTAATACTTATTTTTACTTGATTTAGTTTGTTAATTTTGCTTATTTTTTTTATGTTGTTTATTTTGCTTATGTTGTTTACTTTGTATGTTTTATTTTATTTCATTCATTTATTTATTTATTTTTTTTTTTTGTACTATTTATAATTAAAAATGATTGCAAAACAAATTTAAAAAAGGTAATAAATGGGATTTTAAATGTATCAAATGGAAATAATTCTTCAATGATTTTTTTTTTTTTTTTTATTATTATTATTATTTACTTTTTTTTTTTTCTCTTACTCTCTTATATGAAAAATATACCAAAAGTATACATTAATTATGAGTACATTTGTTCATGCTTCATATGTACATGTATATTAATATTGCTAGCTTAATTATACGTAAATAAACAGATTAAATGATTTCCTGGTGGGTGTTTTTATGCTTGTTATATTACATATATGAATGTGCTATATATAGCTATTTTTTTTTTATTTATTTGTTCGCCTCTTTATTTATTTATTTTTTTTTTTTTGTGTGGTAAACAATTTCAAAATAATTTGAATGTTTACAATAGCGTATGCAGTTATATATCTATAAGAACATGTGTATAATGTACCCATCTTAAAAACAAATATATAAATGAACGTATATTTGCTATGTCGTTTATAAATTTAGTATATGTATTATATGTGGGTTATTTTTGGCTAATTAGTTTACAAATGACACTGCTTAATAAAAACAAAAAAAAAATGAACGGATAAATAAATAAGCACAAAAGTAAAAATAAATAAATAAGCACAAAAAAATAAATGAATAAATAAACACAAAACGAACAAAGAAACAAATAAGCATTAAAAAAGTAAAAATAAAAGTAATTAATTAATTAAAACTACAGGGTATATACTTATTATATTTTTATGTAATATATTATCATAAACTAAATAAACAAATCATTTTTAATATTATATATAATATAACAATTTTATTTATTAAACACATACAACTATTAAAATATGTGCCTCCAAAACAGCCAATGTTGAAATTATGATCTTTATATAATTAATTGTTAAGCTATATTTTCTATCAATTTTTAATTGTTACATTTTTTTTTTTTTCCTTATATATATATATATATATATATATATATATTTTTTCTTTAATTATATAATAAAAAATGAGAATTTAATCATTTTTGTTTTTGTTTTTGTTTTTTTATTCGAATGGTTATATATTTTTCTTTAAACAAACTCACATACGCATATACACACTTACACATTTTGTATATATATATATTTTCATACGTATGGAGACAATGAGAAAGCAAAAGAGAACATATTTCTTTATTTATAATTACTAAAAGGGGTAAAGTAACAATAACATATTTATCAATTTAATATTTGAGAACAGTATTTCAATTATAAAACTTTTAAAACATTTTATTTTTTTCATTTTTTTTTTTAAAGAGAGTAAATATATATAATTAAAAAAAATAAAATAAATTAAATGAGCAAATCGATAAGAAAAAAAACAATGCATAAATAAACTAGTAAGTAATTCTCTAATTTATTATAATGTGCTCATAAAAATGAAATAAAATAATACCTTGTTTTTATTTTCACTTGAGTTAATTTTTTTGTTTAATGTTGGATAACAAAAACTGTTGTGAACAGGAGTGTTAAATGTGTTACAATTTAAAAATTATATATATATGTACATATGTATGCAGTTTTTATCATTTTTTTTTCCCTTTTTTTTTTCATTTTTTTTTCTTTTTT
>NW_022292422.1:0-9876 GCF_002776525.5 Piliocolobus tephrosceles | reverse complement strand
TGCCTATGTCCTGAATGGTACTACCTAGATTTTCTTCTAGGGTTTTTATGGTATTAGGTCTAACATTTAAGTCTCTAATCCATCTTGAATTAATCTTCGTATAAGGAGTAAGGAAAGGATCCAGTTTCAGCTTTCTACTTATGGCTAGCCAATTTTCCCAGCACCATTTATTAAATAGGGAATCCTTTCCCCATTTCTTGTTTTTCTCAGGTTTGTCAAATATCAGATGGTTGTAGATGTGTGGCATTATTTCTGAAGGCTCCGTTCTGTTCCATTGGTCTATATCTCTGTTTTGGTACCAGTACCATGCTGTTTTGGTTACTGTAGCCTTGTAGTATAGTTTGAAGTCAGGTAGCGTGACGCCTCCGGCTTTGTCCTTTTGACTTAGGATTGTCTTGGCAATACGGGCTCTTTTTTGGTTCCATATGAACTTTAAAGCAGTTTTTTCCAATTCGGTGAAGAAACTCATTGGTAGCTTGATGGGGATGGCATTGAATCTATAAATTACCTTGGGCAGAAAATGAACATGGATGATATTTGCTCCAGCAGTTTTGTGAGGTGTCAGAGCACAAGCCAGATTACAGAGATTGAAAGAATTTATGGGAAAAGGGAAAGTAGAAACACAAATGTCAAAAAGGTTTTAACAAAGCGTGTCTCCTTTAGAGCCCTTGAAATGGAAGAAAACTCACCATATGACCAAAGGCTTATGGTTGAAGAGAGGATTATCAGAGATCAAAATATGTTTAAATACTAATGGGGAAGAGCAATTGCAAAGGCAAGACGTGAAATACAGTGAAAAATCAATTCGTTTACGTGAAGAGATAGATGTGGGTCCAGAATACAAAAGAGATCATCTTAGACAAATATTTTATTCTACATTTTCTTTTGTGAGTGGGAAAAGACAGGAAACATGATGATACATGGAGATAGAGTGATAAAATGTTGAGGTGGCTTCAGCTGCTGCTAAGTATGATAATAAAAACATTAAATATTTATATGACACTTATGTGCCCTCCATGTTTCTAAATTATATATATTTTATATATTTAAAATTTACAAATATATGAAATATGTTTTATATATAAACTCTCTATATACATACACTAATTTTCTGTATAAAAATGATCTCTTCAGAATTATGTTGTTTACATGTAAAGGTATAATAGGGTGGAGGTACATTATAGGATAGGGAGTAGAAAGACAAGAGACAATCTGAAATAATCACTACAGAAAATTACCAGAAAGTATTAAGTGCACAAATGGAAGTGGGCAACAGGAATATGTGAGGGCATGAACTTTGCTGATCAGAAGATTTTATTTGGCCTTCCTCAGGAACTCCTGTGGGGGAAAAAAAAATGTTCAATAAGAGAGCTTTCTCATGTTGGAGTTTTCCAGGCAGATGCAACAGAAGAACTAGAAGGCAAAAGGAAATAAAGCCAGAAGTGTCCTGAAAGACATCCACATTTTAAAGGAAGATGTTGAATTGTCCCTGGTTGCTGATGACATGATTTTATGTAGAGAAAACCTTAAAGAGTCCACCAAAAAACTGTTATAACTGATAAGAAAATTCAATAAAATTGAAGGATATAAAATCAATATACAAAAATCAGTAGCATTTCTATACACTAACAAGGAACTATCTAAAAAACATATTAGAAAAAAATCACTTGCTAGAACAGCTAGAAAAAAAATTTAGATATAAATTTAACTAACAGGTGCAAGATCTGTACATTGAAAATCATAAACAATAGTAAAATAAATGAATGAAAACACAAGTAAATAGAAAGATATTCCATGTTCATGGATTGAGTTAATATTATTAAAATCTCCATACTACTCAAAGTTATTTACAAATTCAGTATAATCTCTGCCAAAATTCCAATGACATTTCTTTCACAGATATATAAAAATAATCCTACCATTTGAACAGAGCCACAAAACATCCAGAATAGCCATAGCAATCTTGAGAGAAAAGAACAAAGTTGGAAACATCACACTACCTGACTTCAAAATATACCATAAAGTTACAGCAATCAAAACAGCACAGTACTGGTATACGAACAAAAACATAGACCAAGGAAACAGAATAAACAGCCAGAAAGAAACCAAAACATTTACAGTCAATTGATTTTTAGCAAAGGTGTCAAGAACACAAAATGGAGATGGGGCAGTCTCTTCAATAAATGAAGGTGGGACAACTAAATATCCATATGCAGAATAATGAAATTGGACCCTTATGCCATGTACAGAAATAACTCAAAATGGATTAAGGACCTAAATGCTGGGGCTGAAACTGTAAACTTACTGGAGGAAAACACAAAAGAAAAGCTCCATTATATTGGTTTGGGCAATATTTTTTGGGGAGAATACGAACCCAAACGCACAGGCAATGAAAGCAAAAATAGAAAAAGAGGATTTATCAGGCTGAAAGCTTCTGCACATCCAAGAAAAAATACTGAGTAAAGAAACAACCTACAGAATGGGAGAAAGTATTTGCTAACCAGGTATCTTATAAGGGGTTTATATCCAAGATATATGCAGAACTAAAATAACTCAGTAAGTAAACAAATAAACTGATAAATAAATGGGCAAAAGAATGAAATAGTTCTCAAAAGAAAACATACAAAGGGTCAACAGTTCTATTTAAAAATGCAATCATTAATGATCAAAGAAATTCTAATTAAACCACAATAACACCACATGTACTTTAAAATGGCTGTTATCAAAAAGATAAAAGATGACAAATGCTAAAGAGGATGTGGAGAAAAGGGAATCTTTGCACACTGTTGGAAGGAATGTAAATTTATACAGTTATTTTGAAAAGCAGTATGGAGTTTCCTCAAAAAATTAAAAAGAAAACTACCATGCAATCTAGCAATCCCACTATTGGGTATATTCATATATTCAAAGGAAATTATATAAATATGTCATACAGATACCTGTCTGCTCCCATGTTCACTGCAGGATTTTTCATAATTGCTGAGATGTGGATACAACCTACGTGTTCATTATCAGATGAATGGATAAAGAAAATGTGGTACACATACACAGTGGAATACTATTCAGCCTAAAAAAAAAAAAAGAAAAAATCCTGTCATTTGTGACACGAATGAACCTAGAAAATATTATATGAAGTGGAATGATCAAGGCTCAAAAGGAGAATTACAGCATGATCTCACTTACATGCACTAGGTACAAAAGGCTGAACTAATAGAAGAAGAGAGTTGAACAGTGGTTAGTTACCAGAGGTTGGGGCAAAAAGAAGGATGGCCATGTGATAGAAAATTAAAAAAGACTCCAAGGAATAAGTTCAAGAGATCTATTGTATAACATGGCGACTATAGTTAATAGTAATGCATTGTATTCGTGAAAATCGTGAACAGAGTAGATTTTGAGTGTTCTCATCACAGAAAAAAAACTAAGTAGGTGAGTTAATGTATATGCTAATTAGTTTGATTCAGCAATACCACAATGCTTACCTATTTAAAAGCAACATATTTTACAAAATAAATATACACAATTGTTGTCAATTACAAATTTAATTTTCAAGAAAGTGACTGCAGAATGGAAGAAAGGATGGTTCTTACTGAGGTCAAGGACAAGGTAAACTGGTAAAAGCAAAGGAAAACTGGGAGAATGTGAAATACCTCGATTGAGACATTTGATGTAACATTTCAGTTTGGAGAAGTTCATGATGACAAGAACAAAGATGTGGCTATGATGGTTAATATTAGATGTCAACTTGACTGTATTGAGAGATGTCTAGATGGCTGATAAAGTATTGTTTCTGGGTGTTTCTGTGAGGGTGTTTCCAGATGAGATTTACATGTGAGTCAGTGGAATGGGAGAGGAAGACCTGCCTGCAATGTGGGCAGGCATCATCCAATCAACTGCTGGTACCACTAGAAAAAAAGTAGATGAAAAAAAGGGGCATTCAGTTTGCTTGCTCCCTTCTTTCTCTCTCCCTTTCCTGGAGCAGTACACCCTTTCCTACTCCTGCTTTTGGTCATCAGACATTAGACACCAGGTTCTGTGGCCATTGGACTGGGACTTTCACCAGAGAAACACCCCACCACCACATACATACCACACAGGAGTTCTCAGGCCTTTGACCTCAGACTGGAGCCACACACAAAGATGAGGCTATGATGGTTAATATTAGGTGTTAGTATTAGATCCTTGGTTTTCAGGCTTTCAGATTTGGGCTGAGTCATGCCACCACCCTCCCTGGGAGCCATATTAACGACATTCTCTAGCTTGCAGGCAGCCTCTCGCGGGACTTCACCTAGGTAATCATGTGAGTCAATTCTTTCTAATGAACTCCCTTTAATATTCGTATATACACATGAATGTATCTCCTATTAGTTCCATCCCTCTGGAGAGCCCTAATACAAATGCTAAAGTAGAGCGAAAATGTTAAAATGTAGGTAATTAGAGCTAAGGAGGTCAGAAAAGTAAACTAAAATATACTCTAAAATTTGAAATCACCCCAGATTATAACACCTTGGAGTCAAAAGAAGGACTACCAGTAAGATTCTGTAAAGGGATTTATGAAGAATGGGAGCAGATAGAGTAGAAGCCTTACTGCTACAATGAGCAGAATTAAGTCATGGCTCAAGTTAGTCAAATTAATCTACCAATTTTTGAGTTCAGAATCAAACAAAAACACATTTTTTATTGTGTTCCTCACAGAAAAAGCTATTTATTCATTACTTCTTTTGTTTTGCACTAATTTATACTGACAAATAGTCTTTGCCATACTGTTTTCTCCTTCCAGCAAGAGTCCGAAATGTATAGAATAATAATGCAATAATAAAAGCAAAAAAAGATGTATCTATTTTCAGCACATTCAAAGAGTTGTACATGTATTAATCCAATTATATTCCTCTAAACCTTATGAAGTAGATTAGATCATTAGGTCTAATCTGCTCATGAAAAACGGAGAAGTTATGTAACTTGCCTGAAGTTGAACAGTTAAAATTAGTAGCTCTCTCATCTGAACAGGCATGCAAACTCCAGTTAGCATCAGCATGGGTTCTCATCACATGTATCTAGTAAGAGGTGAACGTTCCTCAGAAGCGTCTTCTTCATCAGTCAGAATTAATTAGTCTTGCACTCTGGGGTAATCACCAAAAATTATCCCTTCCTCTGTCATGAGATACTAGTCATAAAAAGTTTGCCCCAGTTTCCTAGGGTATCACTTCTACCTTTGGGGCAAGATTAACCTGTGCATGCGCGAAATGGCACTACATTTTGCCTGCACAGTTTATGCCAGTATTCTATCCCCATAGTTTACCTGTAATTCTACATTCAGTATGTAGTACTGAATGTAATTCTACATTCAAATTCCGAGTATGGTTATGCCTAAGCATATTGATCTTTAGGAAGAATGACAATATTCACTGCCTGAAATCTCCACTGCCTCAATCTAACTAGTGGATTGGAAACTGTGATTATGACAGGCCACATTATAGACTGCTGCCCACACCCTTCATAGGGATAGAGCACCACAGACCAGAAACTCTCAAATCGTATCATGCTGATTTTAATTATTTTAATCAAACAGCATATTTTAAACCAGTGTCTCATTCGCACCAGTTTTGTTAGAATCCTCTTTTAACTTTCTTATCTTTACATTGAAGTCATCCTTCAATCTAAATACCTCAAAATCAGCCTATTTGTCCACCACAAACTGCAAAGCAAGCAAGAAGGCAAGTCACATTAAGAGTGACAGTCCTATTGTTAGATAAGCAATAGTATATATTTTACATAAGAAAGAACAATAGCAAAGGAAACAGGAAGTGGCAGATTGCAACATGCAACATGAAATTAAAGACCTAACAGAATAGATGTTTTTCTTTCCCTTTGGTGAGGCACCAGCCTTCTCATATTAAATGTTAAAGGTTACATACACAATGAAACAGAAAGCAAATGGAAGAGAGTATCACTTAGTGCTTTTTAACAAACATCAATGAACTGGGTTATATTAACTTTAAAATATTTTTTAATAAAAAATATACCTCACCCATGGGAAATTAGAAAAGACATCATAGTGATTCTACGCTTTGTGATATTTGTTGTGATCAAAAAGGGAAGCTGACATTTTAGAAGGAAAGCAGATAATCAACTGTCTAGGTCAAAGAAGACATTCACTTAACACATTGCTTTATTTTTCAATTTTCTCACAGATAAGCAAGAAAGTGTTCATCAGACTTTAATTTTTACAGGATTAGTATGTTTGCTCCTCAGCTCATCAGCTTCCAGGAATGGACGAACTTGATATTTTTCCTGCTATCTTATCTGCTGAGTATATAAAATGCCATAAACCTCTTCTGACACCTTCAGAAAATTTGCAGCAAGATAAAGGACCACACATCAGATACGGTTAGCCATAGGACCAAGTCTCAAAGGGCATCTCTCCTTTGCTGAAAAAGATTTTGGATAGGTAAACATAAATTTATATTAAAGTTTACCACAGTATTCTGTCACACTACCATTTGGGGTTAGGAATAAGCCTCTTTACTATCTACATAAGAAAAGAGTTTTATAGTTTATAAGGAAAACATTAATGTCACCGGAGCATTCTAATAGATCCCTACAATATTTTTTTCTGTTAGACTTAGAAAAAAAAATCTTAGAATGATGTGATACCCCAAATATGAACCATAACATGTTTTTAAAATACCTACAGTTATTAAGACTAATTGAGCTCATAAGTTAGCATCTTTTAATTCTACAACAAATGTGGACACCAAAAATGATATAATAATGACACCTTCTATTGCAACTGAGCAACAAAATCAAAGGGTTGTTCAAGATATAGCAATTCAAATATGTAGTATTACAAAGGAATTAATGATACATGTAAGGAGTTGATCGACTAAGGTAGAGTTGAGGACAGTTAACTTCATATGATCATTAATCCCTTGGAATTGTTTTTGTTATTGCCTCCAAATATTGAAATGGAGAAATAATGCAGTGATATGAGTTCTTTTATAGCAAAATGGATAGTTTTAACAGTAATTAAAAAATTTCTGTTGCAGTGTTTCCCATGTTAACTTTCTTAAGTGGGTTAACTAACAAGCCTTTCTCATCTTAGTCATATAAAACATACAAAATATGTATGGTTGTCCAACATAAATAACAGAAACGAATTAGCCAGTAGGTTAACTGCACATTTCATAAACTGTAGAGTAACCCAAGATTATATCCAAACTTTGACAACTCTCAGTTGTTTGACCTCGGAAACATTACACCTTGAATTTAGTTCCTCAACCATGTAATGAGTAAATCCCCAAAATAACATAGGAATATTGCACAGATTAACCAGGCCAACATGTATGCACTTCTTAATACAGTACATTGTACATATTCAGGACTCAGTAAATGTTATCTTAGTTTCTTTAGTACCCAAATTAACCTTGAACTTAATAGTGTACCTGATTTACGCAGGTGAAATGACAGTTAATATGTTCAATGTACTCAAAAAGTCCTTAATATTTATAAAATATGCTCCATAGAAAAATAGTTTCTTCAAGTGTTCTGCCAAAAGCAAAAAAAAAAAAAAAAGTGTTAAAAAGCATTATGTGGCCAAGGAGGTTTATGAATTAGATGGCAGTAGATAGACAAATCTAGATGTGGATTTATCAGTCTCCCATTTTATATATCCATAATGCTCAGTGGCATATTAAAAAATCTGATAAATCTTGTGATAAAAACAAGACTGTTGAACTTATAGAGTGGGTTTTTGACCCCTATAAAAGACTTACTAACATTATTTGGAGGAATTTTCAAATAGCAGATATTGAGCAGTACAAACTTCCCAACTTACTGAAGAGTCGATTGTGTATATCCTATTAATAAAATTCACCTTGAATTGTACAAGGTGTGAAGCCTGAGTGTACACAATATGATATTCAATAGACACTGGTATATTAAAGGGTGATTTAGGATTGAATTGTAACAGCGATGGAAAGTCTGAGCTGCTAGACAAGGGTTTATGAAGGAGACAGAATTGGAGCTAGGTCTGGAAGTCCACATAGGATTTTAAAAAGTTTTCAAGCATCATCTCTTGAGACAATAAAAAGGCAAATTTGCCGGTCATAGTAAGGTGGTTAAATCTTTAGAAAAAGTATATTGGAAGCAGAATCTGCTAGACATCTCTTCACTCTGGCTTCCATGGAAGGGCTGCACCTTACTCTAGGATATCTTAAGTATGACATGCTCTCAGCTCTGTTTGACAAAATAAAACTTGTTTTGACATATAGCTATATATACTGTGTCTTTTCCAGACCAAACAATATTCAAAAAATATAGGTGATTTTGGGGAGATTCCTACATCCTTTGCTCTGAGAGGACTACCTTTCATTGACAATGCTACCCACATAATATGGCTGCTAACCTGGTAAAACTTATAAACATTTCACGGTAGATATGCAGGACTTAGAATATTGAAAACTTCAACTATGACTCTTTCCTTCTTACGTTTATCAACACTTGTCTACCCCCATCCTTATATACCTACACTACATTAATCCTTGGGTTGTTGTAAGTTACTGGGAATAAGTTGATAAAATATCTTATGGCCCAATCCCAACTATATTTAAAAAAAATAAGGAATTAAATTATTTAACAGTCACAGGTAGTACTCTTTATTATTTGTCTTATGAGATATGTATGATGGAACAAGGGTCTTGGTGAAGAAAAAAAAATTATCTAAAGGTCATTGGGATAATTCCTTGCAGAATTTTTGGCAAGCTCTTTGGAAGACTCTGAAAAACAAAAATGGCCAAGCAATGGAGCCTTCTGTCTCATACGTGCTGAGATTTGGTTAACAGTTTACAGTATCACTTTTGGGATTTTGCATAGAACCTAGGTTCATGCAAGACAATCCTCACATATAGTTTCAGAAAGAAATGGATAACACATGGTTACTTATGGAGAAATAGCTTATTCATTCCTTTTACTCAACCAGGACATTTAATTAAAAGGTTTTTTACTGGCCCAGTGTGTTTCCAGTGTGTTCCTCAGCCCCCCGGTGACTGGAATTACATGTGCCCATCACCACGCCTGGCTAATTTTTGTACTTTTAGTAGAGATGGGGTTTTGCCACATTGGCCAGGCTGGTCTCAAACTCCTGACCTCGTGATCCACCCACCTGGGCCTCTCAAAGTGCTGGGATTACAGGCGTGAGCCACTGCGCCCAGCCGGTAACTAGTTTTCTATCCAACAAAGATTGAACACAACTAATAGGCACTATTCTGGGTGCTATGTAAAGGTGATCAACTTGCGTCATCAAGTTGCTTACAGTTTAGAGAGGGGGACAGGGTAGTGTATTACTATAATTTACTGTGGTAAGTGCTATGATGGAGGAAGGCTTGAAGGGCCATGAAGCATGAATAAGAGACACACTAAAAGAAGTATGCCTGACATAATTGCTGTGGTAACTAGTGTTTTGTTTTTGTTTTTGTTTTCAGATGGAGTCTTGTTCTTGTTGCACAGACTGGAGTGCAATGGCACGATCTCGGCTCACTGTAACCTCCACCTTGTGGGTTCAAGCAATTTTCCTGCCTCAGCCTCCTGAAGAGCTGGGATTACAGGCGCCCATCGCCATGCCTGGCTAATCTTTGTATATTTAGTAGAGATGGAGTTTGACCATGTTGGTCAGGCTGGTCTCAAACTCCTGACTTCGTGATCCACCCAACTCAACCTCCCAAAGGGTTGGGATTACAGGTGTGAGCCACCGTGCTTGGCTGGTAACTAGTTGTCTATCCAACAAAGATTTAATACAATCAAGCAAGTTCAACTTTGCTACCTCAATAGAATTAAAAAAAAAAAAATTCATATGTCTATAATTTAGCTAGCTTTGTCACTTTT
>NW_022292421.1:3595-3908 GCF_002776525.5 Piliocolobus tephrosceles | reverse complement strand
TCTATCTATAACAACACAGCAACAGGCTAACCTATTTTTTCCCTACAGGTATGGCCAGCTGGGAGGTGGCACCACACACTGCTCCTCCAAACTCTGGTGAAGGCCTCTCCAGCCTCACAGACCTGAGCAGAGTCTCCCATGTCCGTGAATGGGGCCAACGGCACTCACTGTCTTTTCAGGCCCCCACGGACGGCATGCCTGGGGGAGCCTAGTCTACTTACCATCAGCACGTTGATCTGTCACAGAGCGTGAAGCCATGGTTTCCAAAGGACCATGGCATGTCAAGGACAGGCCACTAAAACTGTCAGTGTTG
>NW_022292421.1:1060-3585 GCF_002776525.5 Piliocolobus tephrosceles | reverse complement strand
AGAACCCGAAACCTAGAGAAGCCAATAATATTCCTTGTTTGACATAAGAAAATGTTACGGAGTTCATTATAATGAGCTTTGTTATCACAATATAAAACCCGTTCTTTTGTTCTCTAATGCAAAGAAAAGCATCTAGCCTGGCAACTGACAATGCCAGGTGCTGGCGAGAATGCAGAGCAACTAAAACTCGCATTCACTGCTGGTGAGAATGCAAAATGGGGCAACCTTTTTGTTTGTTGGTTTCTTATAAAGTTTAAGATACACTTACCATATGCCCCTTAAAGATATATTTATCATATGACCCAGCAATCCCATTTCCAGGCATTTGCCCAGGAATGAAAATGTATGTTTACACAAACACTTGTATGCAAATGTCTTAGCAGCTTTATTCAAAATTGCTAAAAACTGAAAACAACTTTTTTTTTTTTAATTGAGACAGAGTCTTGCTCTGACACCCAGGCTGGAGTGCAGTGGTGCAATCTCGGCTCACTGCAACCTCCGCCTCCTGGGTTCAAGCAATTCTCCTGCCTCAGCCTCCCAAGTAGCTGGAACTACAGGCGCCTGCCACCACACCAGGCTATTTTTTTTTTTTTTGTATTTTTAGTAGAGATGGGGTTCCACCGTGTTAGCCAGAATGGTCTTGATCTCCTGACCTCGTGATCTGCCCGCCTCTGCCTCCCAAAGTGCTGGCATTATAGGCGTGAGCCACTGCGCCCAGTGGAAAACAACTTTGTCCATCAACTGATGAATGGATAAACAAACGTCCATGCCATAGACTACTACTCAGCTATGAAAAAGAATAAACTATTAACATGCGCAACGACATGGATGAATCTCCAATGCATTCTGCTAAGGGAAAGAAGCCAGACTCAAAAGGTGACATATTGTGTGATTCAATTTATATGACGTCTGCAAAAGGCAAAGCTATAGGAGATGAAGAGCAGATGAGTGGTTACTACAGGTCTGGGAACAGAAGGAGAGGCTGACTTCAAAGGGGTAATACGAGGGAATGTTGGGGGATGATGGTAGTGTTGGTGAATCTCGATTGTGGCATTAGTCACATAAATCTAAGCATTTGTCAAAACACACAACTGCACACCAAAAAGAATACATTTTACTGTATGTAAATAAGTAATTTCTGAATAACCTGGTCCTAAGGCAAGATTTCCCACCCTGCAGGTGAGGTCAGCATCCAAGGTAGTCAGAGAACTGAGAGCCTTAACTCCAGCTTTTGCTGAGTTCCCTTAATCCTTGTGAGCTCTCTCACCATCTATAGGCCTAATTGCTATTTAGTCAGTTGCACAGCAGTGACTCCTCCTGGAGTCTGCAACTCTGATGCTGATAAAATTAGGATATTCAAATGATACAAAGACGGAACAAATATATTAACAAAGTAACAATGGGGCCGGCATGGTGGCTGTAATCCCAGCACTTTGGGAGGCTGAGGAGGAGGGCTGTTTGAGCCCAGGAGTTTAAGACCAGCCTATGCAACATATCGCGACCCCATCTCTACAAAAAATACAAAAATTAGCTGGGCACGGTGGTAGGCATGTGTGATTCCAGCTACCTGGGAGGCTGAGGTGGGAGGATTGCTTGAGCCCAGGAGTCGGAGGTTGCAGTGAGCCAAGATCCTGCCACTGCACTCTAGCCTGGGTGACACAGGGAAACCCCGTCTAAAACAAAGAAACAAACAAACAAAAAACAATGAAGAGCTCACCCAGTGGAAGACAGAGAGAAAGGCTTCTAGAATTGCCATGTCTGAATTACGAGTGGGGTGTGAAGCTAAGAGATTCAGATTATTCAATGAAACAAACAGCGTATCAATCTTTTCTATATACAGTATGCATATTGGAGAAAAACAACATCATGGATATTGACAATTTATGTTAAGAGAAAACACCGGTTATAAAACAATTGTATAACATGGTATTTTTACAAATAGGATGGAAGCTCATATACCAAAAAGTTGGCAGTGACTATTTCTGAGTGGGGGGACTATGGTTGATTTGTACTTCCTTTATCTCCTTATCTATATTTTCTGTAATAAACACTTGTGGCTTTTGAAATTTGAAAATCACTTTTAGTACAAAATATACAGAAAGATAGGAGGGCAGGAGACTAAACTCAAAGCCTTAAAAATACTTAAGTTTATACTAAAATTAGTTTATAATTCCTGAGCACTGAAGAATTAGGATAGCAGTCCGTGATGATCCACTGGGCAGAGGTAAGCAGCCTTCATTATTTGTCCCAATAGTCATGAATAAGACATCTTATTTATGAAGAGTGCTGAGCATGAATGAAAACTACACATACAAATAACAAATCCTGTTATGCCAAAAGCTCTACTTAAAGTTGTCTCTTGACCTGGAGTTCGGAGCACATGATCATCTTCCCCAAGATAAACTAATGATATTTGCAAAATAATAAGGTTTTACCCGTATTAGGTAGTAGTCCCTCTTGAAACCCACACAAATAGAATTTTCACACCACGCCATGGACTTGGGCACATCTGGTACACTAAAGTC
>NW_022292421.1:0-1050 GCF_002776525.5 Piliocolobus tephrosceles | reverse complement strand
GGACGTGGTGGTGCATGCCTGTAGTCCCAGCTACACAGGAGGCTGAGGCAAGAGAATCACTTGAGCCCAAGAGGTAGGGGTTGCAGTGAGCCGAGATCATGCCACTACACTCTAGCCTGGGCAGCAGAACAGGCTACATCCCAGGGGGAAAAAAAAAAAATTATCTTTGGAGTCTCCGTTGGGTATGGATCATCAATGTCATTCTTCCCATCTAATGGTAGGAACGATGTAGGAAAGACTGTATTGACTAAAGCATAAAGCCAAATTTCATCTCGGGTAAACTTACCTGGAGGTCACACGTAAACAGTGATGCTCCCTTTGCCTTTGAAACCGTAGTGATTTGTTGAAATGTCAATAGGTCATGGACATAAATGTTATTTTCTGTTTGGGAGGAGGTATAACATCAGAATCAATGATCATACTTCTCTAGTATAGCCACTATCGAGGCAAAAAAAGTAACTGTGTTAACATCTAGAAGAAGCAAATGGCAGATGTTGGCTGAAGATGTACCTTCAGTTTCACTAAGATGATTCATTCTCACCTATAACCAGCACAAAACATTTAAGAGGTCACCTGGTCTTCTAAACTTGGATATTTTCTTCCTTAAACATTTGAGCTTGGCCAGGCACGGTGGCTCATGCCTGTCATTCCAGCACTTTGGGAGGCCGAGACAGGCAGATCACTTGAGGTCAGGAGTTTGAGACCAGTCTGGGTAACATGGTGAAACCCTGTCTCTACTAAAAATACAAAAATTAGCTGGGCATGGTGGTGGGTGCCTGCAATCCCATCTACTCGGGAGGCTGAAGCAGAAGAATTGCTTGAACCCAGGAGGCAGAGGCTGCTGTGAGCTGAGATCATGCCACTGTAACTTACAACATTGTATCGTGATTATTTCCTGTCATTTAGTCTTTGTAATCAGAACGTAAATCTCAAAGATATCAACGATGTCTCACTGAACTTGGTATCTCCAATGTCTAGTCCAGACTTTGCATAGAATAGGCTCAATAAATATTTGATCAATGAATGAATGAATGAATGAATAAAGTGAGA
>NW_022292419.1:0-6432 GCF_002776525.5 Piliocolobus tephrosceles | reverse complement strand
TCGGGCTGCAGCAGCTGACCAGCACCGATTATCCGGCACTCCCGAGTGAGATGACCCCAGTACCTCAGTTGAAAATGCAGAAATCACCGGTCTTCTGTGTTGCTCGCGCTGGGAGATGGAGACTGAAGCTGTTCCTATTCGGCCATCTTGCTCCGCCCCCCTAAAATTTCATCCAATACCTCCAGAGATTTGATAGTTTTTCAGGCTTTAGTTGCATACTTATCTTTCATTAGTCAATCGTCTGCATGCATCTCAGGAACAAAAGTAATACAGCTTCTTCTGCTAGTGGGCAGCTTCCTTTCTTATTTGCTGTAAAGTCCTTGCTTGCTGCTTTGAAACAGGAACGTATGAGAGTGTTGTCAATCTTCCAGTGAGGAATATTTGCTTTAACAATGTCCAATTTATAAACTATTGCTGTATTTCTATGACTTTCTGAGTACATGACATATTTTCATTAAGACTTAAAATCATGTTAATCCATTTAGAAGCCATTTTAAACAACAGTTTAACTTTGCATGTGTAACATTAACAATGCACATAGTTAAATTGATATGATGATAGCATGAAGAGCTACGTCCAAGCTGAGCATAAGCTCAGTAACAATTATATAATGGCTTGTTCCTGTATTAAAGCAATTATGACACTTACTAAAATTTCAGAAACTTTGATATGTGAAAAACATTTTAATCTTACACTTTCTGAAATATGGTACTTTTTCATTTCTCTCCTTGTAATTTTGAAAGTAAAAAATAAATTTTACTGTTGTTTCATTATCATTAATTTACAACTCTTTCCTAGAACTACTAATTTACATCTCTTATTATTAGTCACCCACCTGCTGATAATGCCTTTAATTTTGTTTTCTTTGTGGCAAAAATCTATGTGACATTTTATGCATGCAGAATATGTTTCTTGTCCCCCATATTTAGATGATAGGTGTTTTAAATGTATAATTGTGGATGTTTAAATTTCACTGCAATGTATCTCTGTCTCTATTTTTTTCTTAATTATACTGTGTGGCATTCCAAATGAGGATAATCATACAATTTATCTTCCATAAGAGGGTACTTTAGGAATAAGAAGGAGTATGAAAACAATTTAAATGATTTAGTTTCTTGAAATGTATATTTATTAAATGGCAAACTAGTCTTTACTCTGTTAGTGGAATTCTCTATTCCTATTCAAAAGCTATCTTTAAGAATAAAATTCTTTATAAGTTAAAGCAATATTTTAAAGATTTTTATATTGATTAAGTAAAAATAAAAATAACAGGCAGATGCACACCTACAACCATCTGATCATTGAAAAAGCTGTCAAAAACAAGCAATGGGGAAAGGATACCCTATTTAATAAATGGTGCTGGGATAATTGGCTAGGCATATGCAGAAGATTGAAACAAGACCCTTTCCTTATACCATATACAAAAATCAACTCCAGATGCATTAAATACTTAAATGTAAAACCCCAAACTATAAAATCCCTGGAAGACAAACTAGGCAATACCATTTTGAACACAGGGATGGGCAAAGATTTCACGATGAAGATGCCAAAAACAATCACAACAAAAGCAAAAATTGACAAACGGCACGTAAGTAAACAAAAGAGGTTCTGCACAGCAAAAGAAACTATTAACAGAGTAAACAGACAGCCTACAGAATGGAAGAAAATATTTGCAAATTATGCATCTGACAGAGGTCTAATATCCAGTATCTATAGGAACTTAAACAAATCTACAATTAAAAAAATGTTTTTGAAAATCAGCAAAGAACATGAGCAGACATACTCAAAAGGACACCTTTACTTGTGTAACAAACAAGCATATGTACCCCTGAACTTGCAATAAAAGTGAAAATGAAAAGTTAAAAACCTTTTAATAATGTATATCATATACTTTATGATGTATCCATCTTTAATATTATGTTAATTATGTGTTGTGAAAAATACCTTACTGTAATAATAATTATTAAATTTTAAATAAATTTTCTGAAATCATTGAGGTTTTACTTTATCGTTAATAAATGTGAAATTGTCAGCACCTTTAATAACAACCTGTCTGAAGATTATTTGAGTTGAGAAAACATCCTACATAGCTGCTGAGAAATCTTGTAAGTTCAAATGAAATTTCATTAAGCAAAAAATATTTTTAATTTTATTTTCGTATGTAAATGTAAAACATTTCCCTAAGTATTTTGAAAGGCAATTACTTTTTTCCTCCATTCAGAGTTGCTTTCTTCAACAATCTCAATAATTATATTACAGTGTTGATATACATTATTATTTTGACTATTTCATCAAATGTAAGTGCATGTAAAATTGTAGCATTCTCAATTCATTTAAATGATACAAAATAAAAATTAATCCAATTAAAATAGAAATGCAATAAAAGATTTACGTTAGTACAATGTTTAATGATAGAATTTCAAAATCTTGTGAACTGTTTGAGCTTTTATTGTTTCACGTGTTCATTTTCTCCTTAGTGTTTTAAGGGAGATACACTGTAGTTTGTCAACTATATTTCCAAAAATTATTTTCAGTATTTTTTGAATAATGTTTTCAATAAATTTAAAGGAAATTGCTATCAAAGTGTAGCTGGCTCACCAAAAAAATTAGTTTAGTACCAATTTAAGAAACCCAGTTTGCTTTACAAAGTAGATTTTTAAAGCTTCTAACAATTTTAACATCCCAGGGATAATAGGCAGCAAAGACAGAAATCATGTACTAAACTGCTCACATATGTTTGAGTATTCAAATTTGTATCATCAGAAAAGTTTTACAGTTACTCTAAATGTGTCTATATAGAATACATGTAAATTTCTACAATTACAACTCTTATTTGGATTGGTACAAGTTTGAAGCTTGTTTGGATGAAATTATGAATTACATGTGTACCATAGCCAATTCCAAATATGTTTTCAATCCAAAAGTTTCTTAATTAGGTAAGAGCTTTGTTTGTACCATAATATTGTGCTCTGCCAAGATTTGTATTTACATCATCAACACAAAACAATCACCTTGTCTTCAGTGTAGGACTTTTTAACCTGCATTTTTAATAATGTAAACTGTGATGTCAGATGTTTCATATTCAATAGAATAAAATTTCCATCTTTCCTGTAATACCATATACTGAATAAGAAAATCAAGCCATCATTAGAATTAACAAATTTTGTATTGGAAGCAACTGCTGGCAGTGCTATAAAACTGGCACCATTATTCCCCAATTCTCATTCTGCTAATGGAACCAACTCCCAAGAGCCACTCCTGTTTATTGGCTAGTACCTCACCATTTGGGAATCTCCTTTACTCTCTTTAATCAAAATAGCACTGGAGATAATCTATTTAAATCGTGGTTTATTAGCCCTTAGAATGCAGGTAGGAGGGACAAGTAGAGGGTGTGCTCCAGCTGTCTATTCACCTGCCTGTTTCTGCTATAATAGTGATAGAGGGCATCCCTGTCTTAAGTTGATTCCGGTAGGAATTCATGAAATATTTTACCATTAAAAATGTTATTGATTATTGGCATGAATTCTGTGTCTTTTACTATTTTACAAAACTACTTCTTTTGCTATCTCACTAAGCATTATTTTTCTCTTCATATGGACATTGAATTTCATGAAAATCTTATCAGAATACATGGATATGATAGAGTATTTTACTTGGCTCTTGTGCTGCTTAGCTTGTATTAAAAAAAGATGCCTGTGTTTTTCACAACCTTGCCCTTCCTCCCCTCCGCCCCGTCCTCCACCCCCTCATTATGGATCCCTCTTTACAATGTAACTTTGTAGAGCACAAGAAAGACAATCTTACAACAGTCTGCAGCCAAGCAATCCTCCAACATGTGTCCAGGAGGAAATATAATTTCTCTTCAACCCTCATAAATTTACAGTTAGGAGAGGCCCCTGTAACAAAAGACATATTAACAGAAGAAAAACAGACACATTTATTAATGTGTGCAGTGCACATCACATAGGAGAACCCTCAAAGGAGGGTAACTCAAAACAGTGACTGAGAAATGTGGCTTGTGTAGCACTGTCAACAAAGAACAATAAATGAATGGAGAAATGACAGGACAAAGAAAAGCAGCTTGGGGCCTCCCAAAGCAGGAAACTGTGGAACGTAAATGCTTGGGAAGAAACTAATGGGGTAAGATTTGTTTGTAGATTCCTCTGTTGCCACCTCTGAGCTGATGAGTTGTCTACAGTAAGGGAAAATTTATATTCTGTCTTCAGGCAGAAAAGGGGGAAGGCTTCTTAATTGCCTTTAGCTCAAAAGTAATTTTTATGTCAATAAGACATATTTTACGGTGACATCTTCTGGTTTCCTTCATATGCAGGAAAGCTTCAATAAGTTCAGCAGTGGCATCTTCCCTACTTTCCACAGGCTTGTTGACTCTCGAGCAATAATAAATGTGTATTATATTTGAAAAACAAAGTTCGGGAATTTTTGTAAGATAATAAAAGCTAAACAATACATAAAAATTGACCAGATTTGTTACAGGTGCATGTACATGTGTGAATAGATGTATGTTGCACAAAAAACAAAACACCTAAAAATATGCACAGCAAACTGATATTGATGGCTACTACAGGAAAATATATGGATGTTTTAAATTTGTATGTAGTCAAGTCTGTCAATATCTTCAAGGGTCATGTATTTTTTAACGTAATGCTTATTTAGTTCCGAGATTGGGATTACATTAATAATTTTAGGTTCTTTAACCCATAACTGTGATTAGATATATTAACATGGTACTCAGTATCAAACCATATGTGCGTTCTCTGAATAAACCATATTTGTCATTGTTCTTTAAACAAAATGCTGGATATTTGATATTTTATTATTTAGAATTTTGTGTCTCGATATAAAAGAAAACTGGTTTTGTATTTTCTTACTTTGCCCTGTCTTCATCCCATTTACAATTTTAGTGTTTTTTTGAAAGGAATTTGGAAATGCTGTATCTTTATTTCATGTCGGTTTACTCATTCCTCCTTAGAGCATTTATATTTCTTGTTTTTGTTTGTTTGTTTAAAATAGTTGCCATAGATCTATTTTATTCAGTTTTGCAAATGAGTAGTAATTATATTTACCTATAACTTTTACTATGTTTTTCTTAAATGATATTCTGCATCCAAATTGTATTATTTCTTCCTGTTTACTTTGTTAGGCCAATCTTATTGTTCTCAGATTCATGAGGGTGCATTGCAATTTTGAGTTCAGAGAGAAGTTGAGAGTAGGAAAGCCTGAAATTTGGAGCAGAATTAGTACTTTAAAATCTTCATGAACATAAGACATTAGATGACCCAGGAAGATGTAATCAGAATTCCTCGTAATTTAAGCAGATGGTATTGTGTAGAAGTAATATTCTGGGGTGGTTATTAACACCAAGAACAGCTATATATTTGTAAAATGACCAAGTACACTCATTAAACAAATATATATCAAGGACCTAATATGTTTTAGTCTTTGAGGTAGCACCAATGAAAAAATTCAAAGGCATATAAGAAATAGTCTAACTTTTTTCAAGAAATGTATTTTCAATAAGGAAATTTAAAACTATATCATCAAAAATCTATTAATTTGTATTTTATTTATACATAGCTAACACTATAGCATGGAATGTATATAAAAACCCTCTAATAGGAGTTAGCATCTGCATAAGCTAAAGTGTAAACAGCCTGCCTCTGTTTAAATAACAAAGCCTTAACATCAGGCACTGATCTTTGGGAATGCTGTATGAAGTTTCGACCTCTAAAACTACACTATTTAGAGGTTGATGGGGTCAGCAGGAATCTTAAGACTCGAATAAGCAATTTATCTTGAAGAGGAAAGACTCAGAGGCAGGACATAGGCTTCAAATCAGCAAGATCCATGCCTGCAGAATCAGAATCAGAGTGGGAGCAAGTGCTCCAAGCAGGTAGAAAGTGAGTGATTCATCACCAAGGTCGTGCTGTCTGTCATGTTGTGACTTTTTTGCTGACTTTTACTGCATCAACAATGGAGTGTAATGGTTAACCTGTGTGCCAACTTGACTGGGTTAAGGGGCGCCCAAATAGTTGATAAAACATGATTTATGTGTCTCTGAGAGTTTTCCTGAAGAGATTGGGATTAGAATCAGTAGACTAAATCAAGAAGACCCAGAGTCCACAATGTGGGTGGACATCATCCAATCCCTTGAAGGCCTGAATAGAACAAAACAGTAAAGGTAGGTCACACTTTGTCTCTGAGCTGGGATATTCATCTCCTCCTGCCTTTGGACACCAGGGCTCCTGGTTCTTAGGCCTTCAGATGCAATCCTAGACTTATACTAGCAGTACGTCCCTCCCCTTCATTTTCAGGCTTTCAGATGCAGACTACATTGCACCACTGGCTTTTTTTATTTTCTAGCTAGCATATGGCAGATCATGGGACTTCCTGGCCTCCATAATCATGTGAGCC
>NW_022292417.1:0-2000 GCF_002776525.5 Piliocolobus tephrosceles | reverse complement strand
GTTGGAGGGGATGTGGAGAAATAGGAACACTTTTACACTGTTGGTGGGATTGTAAACTAGTTCAACCATTATGGAAAACAGTATGGCGATTCCTCAAGGACCTAGAACTAGATGTACCATATGACCCAGCCATCCCACTACTGGGTATATACCCAAAGGATTATAAATTATGCTACTACAAAGACACATGCACACGTATGTTTATTGCGGCACTATTCACAATAGCAAAGACTTGGAATCAACCCAAATGTCCATCAGTGACAGACTGGATTAAGAAAATGTGGCACATATACACCATGGAATACTATGCAGCCATAAAAAAGGATGAGTTTGCGTCCTTTGTAGGGACATGGATGCAGCTGGAAACCATCATTCTTAGCAAACTATCACAAGAAGAGAAAACCAAACACCGCATGTTCTCACTCATAGGTGGGAACTGAACAATGAGCTCACTTGGACTCGGGAAGGGGAACATCACACACTGGGGCCTATCATGGGGAGGGGGGAGGGGGGAGGGATTGCATTGGGGAGTTATACCTGATATAAATGATGAATTGATGGGTGCTGACGAGTTGATGGGTGCAGCACACCAACATGGCACATGTATACATATGTAACCTGCACGTTATGCACATGTACCCTAGAGCTTAAAGTATAATAAAAAATAAATAAATAAAATAAAAATAAAAAAAAAATAAATTACTGATACTTCTAAAAAAAAAAAAAAATAATAGCCATTCTGACTGGTGTGAGATGGTATCTCACTGTGCAGGGGTCCCCAACTCCCGGGCCACAGACTGGTACTGGTCCATGGCCTGTTAGGAACCAGGCCATACAGCAGGAGGTGAGAGGTGGGCCAGCGAGCTTTACCACCCAAGCCCCGCCTCCTGTCAGATCAGCGCGGGCATGAGATTCTCACAGGAGGCAAACTCTATTGTGAACCGTGCATGCAAGGGATCTAGGTTGAGTGTTCCTTATGTATGAAACTCGAATGCCCGATCATCGGAGGTGGAACAGTTTCACCCCCACCCCTGGCCCAGTCCATGGAAAAATTGTCTTTCCTGAAACCAGTCACTGATCCCAAAAAAGGTTGGGGACTACTGTCATTGTGGTTTTTATTTGCATTTATTTGATAATTAGTGATATCGAGCATTTTTTCACATGTTGGCTGACTGTATGTCTTCTTTTGAGAAGTGTCTGTTCATCTCCTTTGCCCATTTTTTATTTTTTATTTTTATTTTTTGAGATAGGATCTCGCTCTCAGTCAGGCTGGAGTGCAGTTGCCCGATCTCAGCTCACTGCAACCTCTGCCTCCCAGGCTCAAACAATCCTCCTACTTCAGCCCCCCACCCCAGTAGCTGGGACTACAGGTGTGTGTCACCATGCCTGGCTAATTTTTATATTTTTAGTAGAGATGGAGTTTGTCATGTTGTCCAGGCTGGTCTCCCAACTCCTAAGCCCAAGTGGTCTCCTGTCTCAGCCTCCCAAAGTGCTGGGATTATAGGTGTGAGCCACCATGCATGGCAGTTTTGCCCATTTTTCAATGGGGTTATTTGTTTTATTCTTGTTGATTTGTTTAAGGTCTTCATTGATTCTGGATATTAGGGTTTGCTGGATGCATAGTTTGTAAATATTTCTCCTGTTCTGTAGGGTGTCTGTATACTCTGTTAATGGTTTCTTTTGCTGTGCAGAAGCTCTGTAATTTAATTAGGTCCCACTTACCAATTTTCGTTTTTCTTGCAATTGCTTTTGAGGACTAAGCCATAAATTCTTTGTCTAGATGGATGTTCAGAAGAGTATTTTCTAGGTTTTCTTCTCTGATTGTTATAGTCTGAGGTCTTAAATTTAAGTCTTCATTTCATCTTGAGTTATTTTCCTTGTATATGTTGATAGATAGGGGTCCAGTTTCATTCTTCTGCATATGGTTAACCAGTTTTCCCAGCACCATTTACTGAAAAAGGAGTTGGAAAGATGGTCTTTTTTTTTTTTTTTTTTTTTTG
>NW_022292416.1:0-3989 GCF_002776525.5 Piliocolobus tephrosceles | reverse complement strand
TGCCTGTGGTATTAGGAGTAATAATATGGTTATTACACATCAATGATCGATTTTAATAATTATCAATGATACTAATAATAGGATACCATTGTTAATTTTGGAGAATTATTTTAAGTACCTGATTATGCATGGTTAGTATTAATTATTAATATCAATGTCATTGAACAATATTATTAGTCCCTAATACTAATCATTATTTTCTAACCAGCATCACTTTGTATTAAGTAACATTCTTTGCGGATATCATTATTTGATTATTAATGGTGCTATTAATATTAATTACCATTCCAAATTGTTAACATTTTAACGCACTATCAATTTTTGTGAAGTTTATTGTGATCATTAATATCGATTATTAATATTAATATTTATTATATTTTTGAAATTTAATAATTAATAGACTTGTTCCTGATATCCACCGGGGAGAGGATGATTTTACTTTAAACATCACAAAAGGTGTACCCGCACCCAGTGATACTGTTTCAAATTTCTGCCTGAGAGGGGAGGATGAGACAGGCAATATGGCTGGGAGTAGACACACACCTGGGATAATGTAATTAATATTCAGGGGGAAGAGTATGATATGACTCCCAATACAGGCGGGGCGTGGCGGCCGCCATCCGCCGGGGAGCGTGTTGTGGCGCCTGCTTGGGGCCCGGATACTGGGGGGTGACCTCAGCACAGCAGCTCCCTCCTGCAGCCCCTGCAGGTGAAAGCTTTCTCTCTAGTGTGCGAAGGTGATGAACTGTGACGCTGATATCCCTTTACTTTGCCAGGCTCTGTGGTTTAGAAGCCAGTCACCGGTTTTGTTCGTACGCAAGGTCAGGAAGACTATGTAAGGGCATAGATCATTGGGGTTTCAGTCACTTTAGGGTGTGGGTGCCACCACTGAACTTGGTGAAACTTTAAGGGTTGGTAGGAGCTGGCCAGGTACAGGGGTGAGGGTGTGTCAGGCAGGGGTGAGGGCATGGAGGAGGATGCAGAGGCCTGCACCCTGGAATGTCCTTTCACTCCTTGAGGTTTTGTTCTCCTGATCCCTGAGTACATCCCAGAACACGGTGGGGCCCTAGCAGGGGAGAGGTAGGGAAGCATGTGTTGTTCATCTGGGGACCTCGTTAGGCAAATCAGATGAGCGGCCAGGCTTTCAGTGGTGGGTGTGAGCGTGGGAGTGATGAGTGTGCAGGTGTGTGTGGAAAGAGCAATGGGGATGGGGTCAGCCCCGGCCACCACGAAGACCTTAACTGTGCATCCACCCATCCCAGCAGCCTCCCTGCGTGAGTGCCTTCAGGGTGCAGGTCCTGTTTTACACATGGAAGTGAATCAGAGCGGGACACTGCCTTGCCTTAGAGAGGTCACACTACTATTTCTCCTCCTCCTCCTCCTCCTCCCTCTTCTTCTTTTTTTTTAATTTGTGACAGAGTCTCGCTCTGTTGCCCAGGCTGGAGTTCAGTGGTGTGACCTTGGCTCACTGCAACCTCTGCCTCCCAAGTTCAAGCAATTTTCCTGCCTCAGCCTCCTGGGTAGGGTAGCTGGGAAGATAGGCATGTATTGTCATGCCTGCTAATTGTCGTATTTTAGTTTCACCATATTGTCCTGGCTGGACCCAGTCTCCTGGGCTCAAGTGATCTACCCGCCTCAGCCTCCCAAAGTGCTGTGACTACAGGCGTAAGCCACCACACTGGGCGAGAGGTCACACTTCATGCCAAGTGGGTGGCAGCCACTCAGACAGCACCCCAGCTAGCGCTGGGAGTGAGGGGTGCTCAGCATCCTAGGAAGGCAGAGGGCTGCATGAGAGGTTCGGGGAGGAAGGACTGGAGGAGGATTTGAGATTTTCACCTCTGCAGTTGGGTGGATGGAGGGGCTGTTTACAGAGAATCAAGAATATGGATGAGCAAGTTAGGGCACTAATAAAGCACTCTGTTTTGGCCCACGGAAAATTGGAGATGCTTCCCTGTGTCCAACTGGGGCTTTGGGAAAGGTGAGGGCTGGGCATCTGACTGGGATGGATGTCTCTGGCAGGCAGCAGAGCATGTGGATAGCTTGTGAAGCCCGGAAAGGCATGAGATTTCCTGTTGCAGTGCCCACTGCAAATGGAAGGGCATTTGGCCTGAGCCCAGACATACACAAGTTGGGCAGAGAAGGGGGTGGGTCCCAGGTACCCACAGAGGAGCAGCTATGGAGGTACAGGAAAACCAAGGGTGTGGAGTCACAGGATGCAGGAAGCTCAAAGAAGATGAGGAAAGAGGTTTTAAAGACGATCAGGGTTGGGGACAGTGGTTCATGCCTGTAATCCCAACACTTTGAGAGGCTGAGACGAGAGGATAGCTTGAGGCCAGGAGTTTGAGATCAGCCTGGGCGATATAGTTAGACCTCATTTCTATAAATCAATGAATACGATTGGTACTTGGCATTTCAGGCGAGGAACAGCAAACACATGAAAGCTCTGAGGCAGGAAAGGGAAGTGATTAGTTCTCTCTCCTGGTTCCTTTATCAGACCTTAAAGAGATGCAGAGACATTTCAGGTACTCCTTGGCCGAGCTCTTTCAGGGAAGGCCTAAGTTCGCTTCTACTTCCCATCTATTATTATTATTCTTTTTTTGGAGACAGAGTCTCACTCTGTCGCCCAGGCTGGATCGCATGCAATGGCACCATCTCAGCTCACTGTAACCTCCTCCTCCGGGTTCAAACGATTCTCCTGCCTCAGCCTTCCCAGTAGCTGGGACCACAGGTACGCGCGACCACGATCGGCTAAGTTTTTGTATTTTTAGCAGAGATGGGGTTTCATCTTGTTGGCCAGGCTGGTTTTGAACTCCTGGCCTCAAGTGTTCCACCTGCCTCGGCCCCACAAAGTGCTGGGATTACAGGCGCGAGCCCCCACGCCTGGCCCTACTTCACTCCTAACGCCCAACATACGTGCTTCCAAATGTTTGCTGAATGACAAGGTGAACGAGTGAATGGGACTATGTGACTTCGGGCAGCAGGCAATCCTATTCATTGGACCTCAGTTTCACTTTTTGTAAAGCAAGCTTGTCTCTCCCTCTCTGGCCTAAAAGCCTGAGTTCTGGGCTTGAGATGAACGTGTCCTGTAGAGCAGACTCCAGGTGGACGTTGAGCTGGGTCTTCTAGGAGGCCAGGATCCGGCCAGCTCTTGGCTCCGGTCCTCTCCGAGACCCCGAATGCCCTGTCCCAGTGCCGCGCGACCCAACCTCCCTCTGTTACCTAAGGCCCCGCCCTCTCTGCACAGCTCGCTCCCCATTGGCCGGGGGGCGACCCTGGGCGTCCGGCTCCGCTGGGGGCGGGGCGGCGGGCGGCGGGCGGGGCCCTCTACACCTGCGTGGTGTGTGTCACGGCCTCAGTCCAGCGCCAGCTGCAGCTCCTTGATCCGAGCCGGATCCTGAGCAGGGAACACCGGCTGAAGCGGCTGCGGCGGCGGCGGCCCCGCCCAGGGTCTCCCTTGTTGAGGCTGCCGCGTCTCTGTCAGCTGCTCAGGGGCGCTCTAGTCGGCCCAGGCGCCGCGGTGAGGAGCTAGCACTGGGAGGAGGCGGCCGGAGGTGAGACTGGGCGACGGGCGACGGGGTCTCCGGACCGGGCGGGGGTCCCTGCGCCGGGCGTGGCGGCTCCGAGCTGGGCCCGTGCGCCTGGGCGTTGTCTCCGCCTCGGGTGGCACCGGGGGCTTCGCGTCTGCTGCGATACCGCGTGGGCCAGCGCGGGGGTCCCAGGCGCCCTGCGACTGCGGGCCGGTCCCCACTGCTCCCCGGCTCCCCGCGTCTGCCGCGGAGGGGACTGCATGGACCCGGGCGCTGGGTTCTGCCCGGTCCTCCGCGGCCTGGCTGGTCCCCGCGTGGGGCAGAGTGGGCCGTGCATGGACCCACTCATGGAACGGGGTCCGGGTCACCGCGTGTGGAGACTCCAACGCCCTCCCCGTCCTCCCTCACAGTGAGGCTGCTTCGCCAGACTCACCGAGGGGACTGCGCGGACCCTCAGACGAG
>NW_022292415.1:0-1302 GCF_002776525.5 Piliocolobus tephrosceles | reverse complement strand
TCCCTAAGAGTATAGATTCAGATCAGCCTGTATGTAATTAACCTGAAAACTTATGTAGAGTGTGGGATAGATAATATATTTCAAACACATGAAAAGTCACGTGCACACACACACACACACGCACACACACACAGTATTACCAAGGCAGAAGTGCAGATGCAAATATTGGATAGACAGCTCAAAACTCTTAGTACTAAAATAATCCTAATAATAACTTTTCTTCCAAAGTCACCACCGACAATCAGATCTCTTAAGGGTTGGTGCCTTAGGTTTTTAAACTTTGTGTAACTTTTGGCTTTCTTATTTGGTTGTATGCTATTTATCTCACAGAAAGAAACTTCTTCATCCTATGCCAGTGCTGTATTGTAGGAGCTTGTGGACATTTTCCTGGTCTATAGCAATCCAGGTTACTGGCCTCTGGCTTCTTAGGAGCAACATGCTTTTGTTCTTTGCTTGCTTCCATGTAAGGGCCCGACATACAGTGGGTGCTTAACAAATAATTGATCAACTCAACTCATTTTCCACCTCTGTTCTCTCCCACTTCAATCTCGCCCTTTTACTTCTTCCAGATTAGTTTTCCTACAGCAAAATGGGAATTGTCCAAAAACTGCCCTTCGTCTTTACAACTTGAAGGATTCATTACCCTAAGCAGTCCTTCGAAAATGACTATCGCAGACTGGATAAAAAGTCTGGGTTCACCAAGAATAGTCACGTGTGCCATTATATTTTCTGTTGAAAGCTTTGGAAAGTGTCTTTTAGTAAACAACATAAAGCATAGAATTTGACCATTCCTGACAATGTAAAAGGATCATCCACATTCTCACATGTCCATGGCTACTTTCCCACTCCTTCCCCAACCTTGAAATCCTGAATTCAAAAGAAAACATTAGAAGATAGTATGCCTCATGTAAGGCAACGGGTTGCTTCATCTTTCTTGCCTATACATATTCAAGAGCTCCAGAAAAATTTCTGAGCTACTTAGGATGCCTGATCCTCTTCTTGGGTAAAAGCAATAAGTCCTACATGTAGTCACCAAAATCATGTCTGTTCAAAGGGTCTTATACCTGTGATTCATGATTGCATGCTAAATGTAGAAGGATATGCTCTGTTGCAGGGCCATGTCTGGTCATTGTGTTTAAGTTCTACTTTGGAGGACTAGTTGCTGAGAAGGAAGAAGGAATGATAATGTTAGAAATTGGAATAAAACTTAAGGGGAAAAATCAAGTACAAGAAACCAACAGTACTGAGGGCAATAGGTTGAAGATTTCTTCGATTATTGTAATATTTTCAAGGAGACCCCCA
>NW_022292413.1:0-1523 GCF_002776525.5 Piliocolobus tephrosceles | reverse complement strand
AAAAAAAAAAGAATTAATATTGCAATATCCAGTCTGAACCCTGGAAACTTAGGCAGAATTTCTATGATGCAACAGAGAAGAATCCCTTTCTTAACAGGGACCTAGTTTTTTTTTTAAGGTTTTCTGTTGTTTGGATGAGGACCACCACATCGTGGAAGTAATCTGCTTTACTCATGGTCTACCAATCTGAATGTTAATTACATCAAAAAATACTTCCCCAGCAACATCTAGCTAGGTGTTTTACAAAATAATTTGGCACCACAGCCTAGGCAAGTTGACACCTAAAATCAACCATTGCATTGTTTCATTTGAGAAATCAGTAAGTACTTTCAAATGGAAAAATGAAAATAAATGCACAGTCATGCATTGCTTAATGATGAGAAATGTGTTGTGAAGTAATTTTGTCATTAGGCAAATATAGATTTTACTTAGACTATGTCTTACAACCTTTTATTCCTAGGCTACCAAACTGTACAGTAAGTTACTCAACTGTATACTGTAGGCAACTATAACACAATGGCAAGTATTGGTATATCTAAACATAGAGAAGGCAGAGTGAAAATAAAGAATATGACAAATGTAGTGGTGTGTGCCTATAACCCCAGCTACTCTGGGTGTTGAGGTGGGAGTATTACTTGAGCCCAGGAATTTGAAACAATTCTGGGAATCAGAAAACACTATCTCATATAGAAAATAAAATAATTTAAAAATACAGTATGAAAGAAAAATAATGGTACACCTTTATAAAGACTTACCTAGAATGGAGCTTACACGCTTGGTAGTTGTACTGGGTGAGTCACTGAGTGAGTGGTGAGTGAATGTGAAGGCCTGAGACATTTCTCTACCCTACTCTAGACTTTATAAACATTGTATAATTAGCCCACATTAAATTCAGTTTAGAAATTTTCTTTCTTGAATAATTAAATTAACCAGCGCTTACTGTAATTTTTTATTTTATAAACTTTTTAATTTCTTTCAATTATTTAATTCTTGTGTAACAACACTTAGCTTAAAACACACATTGTACAGCTGTATAAACGTATCTTTTTCTTTATATCCCTATTCCATAAGCTTTTTCTGTTTTTAACATTTTTAACATTTTCAACATTTTGTTAAAAACTAAGACACAGAGACAAACATTAGCCTAGGCCCATACAGGATCACAATTATCAATATTGCTATTTTTCACCTCCATATCTTGTGTCACTGGAAGGTCTTCAGGGGCCATAACACAAATGGAGCTGTTGCAAGTACCTTCTGGAAGATCTGCTCTGCTCAAGACTGTTCTACAGTTACATTTTTTTTTTTTTTAATAAGTAGAAAGAATACACTCTAATATAATGATAAAAAGTGCAGTATAAAAATACACAAACCAGTAACATGGTCATTTATTAACATTATCCAGTAATATATTGTAGTTAACTATATACCATCCTTTTTTTTTAATTAATTAATTTATTTTTTTATTATACTTTAAGTTCTAGGGTACATGTGCATAACGTGCAGGTTTGTTACATATGTAT
>NW_022292412.1:0-1446 GCF_002776525.5 Piliocolobus tephrosceles | reverse complement strand
CCTTTAGCTTCACTTCACTAAGAAATATCCAATTGCAGATTTCCAGAATACTGTGTTGGCAAACTGTTGGCTGAAGAGAAACGTGTAACTCTGTGAGTTGCCTTCACCCATCGCAATGCAGTTTTTCAGAAGGCTTCTTTCCAGTGTCTGTCTGAGGATATATCCCTTTTCACCATAGACCTCAATGAGCTCCCAAATATCACATTTCAGAATCCACGACAAGACTCTTAGCAAACTGTTGCAAGAAGGCAACGATGGAATTCTGTGTGATAAATCCACACATCAGAAAGCAATCTCTAGGAAAGCTACTCTCTAGTTGTTTTCTGAGGATACTTGCTTTTTCACAATGGGCCCGAATTGCCTCCCAAATATCACTGTGCAGGTTCCACGAAAGGAGGGTTAGCCAACTGCATCCTGAGGAATAATTTGGAACTCTGTGAGATGAATTCAGAGATCACAAAGAAATTTCTCAGAAAGCTTCTCTCTCGTTTTGAACTGATGATATTTCCTTTATCAGTGTAGGCTCAAAGCCATCCAAAGTAACCTTTCTTAGGTCCTTCAAAGACAGTGTTAATGGCCTGCTCCATGAAACATAAGTGTAACTCTGTGAGATGAATTCACACATCAACAAGAAGTTTTTAAGGAAGTTTGCTTCTACTTTTCATAGGAGGATATTTCATTTGTCACCATTAGCTTCACTGCGCCAAGAAATATCCCATTGCAGATTTCAAGAATACTGTGTTGGCAAACTTTTGGCCGAAGGGAAACGTGTAACTCTGTGAGCTGCATTCACACATCGCAGTGCAATTTCTTAGAAGGCTTCTTTCCAGTGTCTGTCTGAGGATATATCCTTTTTCACCAAAGGCCTCAATGAGCTCCCAAATATCACATTGCAGGATCCACAACAAGACTCCTAGCAAACTGTTCCAAGAAGGGAAGGGTGGAAAGCTGTGTGATGAAGCCACACATCAGAAAGCAATCTTTCAGGAAGCTATTCTCCAGTTGTTATCTGAGGATACTTGCTTTTTCTCAATGGGCCCGAATTGCCTCCCAAATAACACTGTGCAGGATCCATGAAAAGATGGTTAGCAAACTGCTTCCTTAGGATAAGTTGTAACTCTGTGAGATGAATTCACAGATCACAAAAAATTTCTCAGAAAGCTTCTCTCTCGATTTTAACGGATGATACTTCCATTATCTCCATAGGCCTCAAAGACTTCCAAAGTAACCTTTCTAAGGTTCTTCAAAGGCAGTGTTAATGGTCTGCTCCATGAAACATAACTGTAACTCTGTGAGATGAATTCACACATCAACAAGAAATTTCTAAGGAAGCTTCTTTCTAGTTTTCTTAGGAGGATATTTCCTTTTTCACCATTAGCTTCACTGCACTAAGAAATATCCCGTTGCAGATTTCCAGAAAACTTTGTTGGCAAACTGTTGGCTGAA
>NW_022292411.1:0-7300 GCF_002776525.5 Piliocolobus tephrosceles | reverse complement strand
CTAAAAAAAAAAAAAAAAAAAAAAAATTTTCTGGTCTAGTACAGTGGTTCATGCCTGTAATCCCAGCACTTTGGGAGGCCGAGGCAGGCGGATCACCTGAGGTCAGGAGTTCAAGACCAGCCTGGCCAACATGGTGAAACCCCATCTCTACTAAGAATACAAAAAATTAGCTGGGCGTGGTAGTGCATGCCCGTGGTCCCAGCTACTGAGGAGGCTGAGGCAGAAGAATTGCTTCAACCTGGGAGGTGGAGGTTGCAGTGAGCCGAGATCACACCACTGCACTCCAGCCTGGGTGACAGAGCAAGACTCCATCTCAAAAAAAAAAAAAAAAAAAGAAAAGAAAAAAAAAGTAATAGTGATGATTTATAGACCATTTAATACCTTGGTTCCCAGACCCATGTTAAAAAATATATATATATAAGGCCAGGCACAGCGGCTCACTCCTGTAATCCCAGCACTTTTGTAGGCCGAGGCAGGGGGATCACAAGGTCGGGAGTTGGAGACCAGCCTGGCCAATATGGTGAAACCCTGTCTCTACAAAAATATTAAAAAATTGGCCAGGTGTGGTGGTGCATGGCTGTAACCCCAGCTACTAAGGAGGCTGAGGTAGGAGAATTGCTTGAACATGGGAGGCAGAGGTTGCAGTGAGCCGAGATTGCGCCATTGCACTCCAGCCTGGGCGACAAAGCAAGACTCTGTCTCAAAAAAAAAAAAAAAAAAAGGCCAGGCGTGTTGGCTCACACCTGTAATCCCTCCACTTTGGGAGGCTGAGGTGGGCAGATCACGAGGTCAGGAGATTGAGACCATCCTGGCTAACACGGTGAAACCCCGTCTCTACTGAAAATACAAAAATTAGCCAGGCATGGTGGCGTATGCCTGTAGTCCCAGCTACTCGGGAGGCTGAGGCAGGAGAATTGCTTGAACCTGGGAGGCAGAGGTTGCAGTGAGCCGAGATTGTGCCACTGCACTCCAGCCTGGGCAACAGAGTGAGACTCTGTTTAAAAAAAAACCCAAAATATATATTTTTGTGTTTGTATACACACACACACACACACACACACACACACACGCATACATACCATCTAAATTTGTGCCAGGCATTGTAGAGAGAACCTTAGTTAACAATTTAATCAAGAACCCCCCCATGAGGTAAGTTCTATCATTATCTCTACTACATAGAGGAGGAAATTGAGGCTCAGAGAGCTCAATCCCTCTCCCAGAGTCACACAGCAGGGCTGGAAGTTGAACCTAGTTTCATCTGGCTCCAGAACCTGTGCTCCTCAATTGACTATTCTGTCCATCCCCCCAACTTTTCCAGACCATAGCAAGCCACTAGAACCAAGGCCCAGCTGGCAGTGCTGATTGATCCCACATCCTGAATAAAGAATAAAGATCTCTCAGAAAATTCCAAGTTGAATCTTTCTTTGTTGACTCACCTCTTCCCCTCTGGCCTGTTCCTAAAATCTTAGATCTCATATGCAGAGATAGGACCAGGTCCAACCCTTTCATATGAAGATGAGGAAAAAATGATGCTAGGAGAGAAGGGAGTTGCTTTCCGGTGACCTCACCATCCTGGTTTGCCTGGAACTTCAGGAATTCTTAAGACACTGGACACTTAATGCTAAGACTGGGAAAGTCCCAGGAAAACTGGGACAAGTTGGTCGCCTGAGTATATAGTCACACATAAGTCAGTAGCTTTTCAATGCAGGCATATAAACGTGGTAAAAATCTGCAGATAGGCTGGGCACAGTGGCTCAAGCCTGTAATCCCAGCACTTTGGGAGGCCGAGGCGGGCGGATCACAAGGTCAGGAGATTGAGACCATCCTGGTTAACACAGTGAAACCCCATCTCTACTCAAAATAAAAAAAAAAAAATTAGCCGGGCATGGGTGTGGTGGCGGGAACCTGTAGTCTCAGCTACTTGGGAGGCTGAGGCAGGAGAATGGCGTGAACCCAGGAGGCGGAGCTTGCAGTGAGCCAAGGTCGCACCACTGCACTCCAGCCTGGGTGACAGAGCAAGACTCCGTCTCAAAAAAAAAAAAAAAAATCTGCAGATAAACAGACCCTGCCAGTCCCTCAGGAGGCTCATGGTAGAGTGGGAAGGACAGTGTGTGTTCTGCTTCCATTGATGGGCTGGGGGCTTTGGTTATTCGTTCATTCAGCAAACACTTATTCCTTGTTTTAGAGGAGGGCTCAGAGGGGTAAGGAGACATGGTTCCTGCCCTGAAGTGGCTCATTATTTAAAGATAACTGAGCTGTATTAGTCTGTGTTGATACTGCTATAAAGAACTGCCCGAGACTGGGTAATTTATAAAGGAAAGAGTTTAATTGACTGACAGTTCAGCATGGCTGGGGAGGCCTCAGGAAACTTACAATCATGGCGGAAGGTGAAGGGAAAGCAAGGGACCTTCTTTACAAAGTGGCAGGAAGTGCCCAGCAAAGGGGGAAGAGTCCCTTATAAAACCATCAGATCTGGTGAGAACTCACTCACTATCATGTGAACAGCATGGGGGGAAACCGCCCTATGATTCAATTACCTTCTCCCTTGACACATGGCAATTATGGGATTACAATTCAAGATGAGATTTGGGTGGGGACACAAAGCCTAACCATGTCATGAGCATATCAGGGTCATCCATTAAACATGTGGCAAGTTCAGGGCTGGAAAATTAGAGACAAGTCAGGCAACCCTAGGGAGAGCCCTTGCTGCAGCAGGGAGAAGACACACACACAGATACACAGGTACACACAGGTACACAGGTATACACAGGTACACACGTACACACACACAGGTACACACAATGCTGCACATGAGCCCAGAGCCCAGCAAACAGTTGAGTTTTGAAAGAAAGAACGCTGGTCAGGTGCAGTAGCTCATGCTTGTAATCCTAGCACTTTGGGAGGCTGAGGCAGGTGGATCACCTGAGGTCACGAGTTCGAAACTCCGTCTTAAAAAAGAAAAAAAGAATGCTGTTACACAGACAAAAACAACATAAAACAAGGGAGTCTGGCTGGCCCTGGTGGTTCATACCTGTAATCTCAGCACTTTGGGAGGCCAGGGTGGGTGGATCACTTGAGCCCAGGAGTTTGAGACCAGCCTGGGAAACATGATAAAACCCCATCTCTACAAAAAATATAAAAATTAGCCAGGTGTGGTGGTATGTACCTGTAGTCCCAGCTTCTCAGAAGACTGAGGTGGGTGAATCACTGGAGTCCAGGAGGCAGAGGCTGCGGTGAGCTGAGATTGTGACACTGCACTCCAGCCTGGGCACAGAGCAAGACTCTGTCTCAAAAAGAAAACAAACAAACAAAAGGAATGTCTTCACTCATATTTCTCTTTGAACACCATGAAAGGAAAGATTGTCCCAGCAAGGACACACACAAATGACTTTAATATTAATGGCCCATTTGTAGCTTCCCTTTATACTTTCAGCTGCAACTGAAAAAAATGCAACATAGAGAATGATGTAACAGAATAATATATCTTATTTTAATATAGATAATATGGAGAATAATATATACCTATACTCAGGTATCCTCCCTTCAGAATTAACAAATTTCACATTTTGCTTCATATTCTAAAAAATATCTATTACAATCATCCACTAGAAAAAGAGATCTGTAATTTTTTAGATCCAGCCTGTCGCCTAGGCTGGAGTGCAGTGGCGCAATCTTGGCTCACTGCAACGTCCACCTCCTAGGTTCAAGCAATTCTCTTGCCTCAGCCTTCCGAGTAGCTGAGACTACAGGCACCCACCACCATGCCCGGCTGATTTTTTTTTTTGAGACGGAATCTCGCTCTGTTGCCCAGGCTGGAGTGCGGTGGCATGATCTCAGCTCACTGCAACCTCTGCCCCCGGGGTTCAAGCAATTCTCCTGCCTCAGCCTCCTAAACAGCTGGGACTACAGGTGCAAGCCACCATGCTCAGCTAATTTTTGTACTTTTAGTAGAGATGGGATTTCACCATATTGACCAGGCTGGTCTCGAACTCCTGATCTCGTGATCCACCCACCTCGGTCTCCCAAAGTGCTGGGACTACAGGCATGAGCCACCGTGCCCGGCCTGATTTTTGTATTTTAGTAGAGATGAAGTTACACCATGTTGCTCAGGCTGGTCTCAAACTCCTGACCTCAAGTGATCTACCCGCCTTGGCCTCCCAAAGTGCTGGGATTACAGGCTTGAGCCACTGTGCCTGGCCAAGATCTATAAATTTGGAGAGGAGATTTTATATCTTATAAAGGGTTACAGCCTATACGGTGGCCATGCTGACAGGCTGAGAAGTGTAGCCTCCCGCAGAGACCAGAAACAGGCACTCCAAAGGAGGATGGATTGCAACGGGAGCCTTAAGCTGAAAGATTTGGCTAAACATACATATTCAACAGGTTATAGAAGGAGCTGTGGGCTGGGTGCGGTGGCTCGCACCTGTCATCCCAGCACTTTGGGAGGCCAAGGTGGGTGGATCACTTAAGGTCAGGAGTTCGTGACCAACCTGGCCAACATGGTGAAACCCCATCTCTACTAAAAAATACAAAAATTAGCTGGGTGTGGTGGCAGGTGCCTGTAATCCCAGCTACTCAGGAGGCTGAGGCAGGAGAATTGCTTGAACCCAGGAGGCAGATGTTGCAATGAGCTGAGATTGTGCCATTGCACTCCAGCCTGGGCGACAAGAGCAAAACTCCGTTTCAAAAAAAAAGAAGGAGCTGTAAATATTCACAAAGGGGGTCCTGACACATGTGTACTGAACAAACATGCATGTTACATGTGTCCTATGTTCACTGTGGGGTGGAGACTTAACATTTAAATGCATTACTGCTGGACATGGTGGCACGTGCCTGTAGTCCCCGCTACTCGGGAGGTGGAGACAGGAGGATAGCTTGAAGCTAGGAGTTCAAGGCTGCAGTGCACTATGATCACACCTGTGAATAGCCACTGCACTCCAGCCTGGACAACATAGTGAGACCTCATCTTCTTTTTTTAAAGCATGAAAACAAGGCCCTGTACATCAAAAGGTGAAGCACAAACATGAAGGCACTCAAGTGCAGCTTCTGTAAACAAGACAGAACCAGTCCATGGTCCGTGGTCTTCTTATCAGGAGAAAGTTAATGAAATCTGTGTCTTGACCAACCAAAGCTGTAGTTATGGCTGTGAAGCAGGAGCAGGGGGTCTGTTAGTGTCAGGTGGTGGATGAGCTGCAGTTGTTTTAATATTACTTATTTTAAGGCCACTGCTTGTTGAGCTGCTAGAGAGAAGGAAAAATCTCAGGCAGCTGGGAGCGGTGGCTCATGCCTATAATCCCAGCACTTTGGAAGGCCAGGGTAGGAAGAATGCTTGAACCCAGAGATTTGAGACCAGCTTGGGCAACGTGGCAAAACCCCATCTTAGCTGGGGGGGTGGCACATGCCTGAAGTCCTAGCTACTTGGGAGGTAGAGGTGGGAGGATCACTTGAGCCCAAGAGGTTGAGGCTGCAGTGATCTGTGACTGCACCACTGTACCACTCCAGCCTGGGTGACAGATTGAGACCTTGTCTCACTTGTCTCACTCACAAAAAAAAAAAAAGAAAGAAAAATCCTGTGGCAATTAGAACATAGTTTATTTTTTAAGTGTAAGGGTCTTAACCCTTATCTGGCATGACCTTACATGTTGTTATAATTTGGTATCTTACTGCCACAAAGAGTCTGTTCTGTCAGTTGTATGATCTCTAATTAACATTAATTTTTTTTGGGGGGTGGTGGTGGGGGACGGAGTCTCACTCTGTCACCCAGGCTGGAGTGCAATGCTGCGATCTCGGCTCACTGCAACCTCTTCCTCCTGGGTTCAAGTGATTCCCCTGCCTCAGCCTCTGGTGTAGCTGGGATTACAGGCATGCGCCACCATGCCCGGCTAATTTTTTATATTTTTAGTAGAGACTGGGTTTTGCCATGTTGTCCAGGCCAGTCTCAAACTGCTGACTTCAGGTGATCTGCCCACCTTGGCCTCCCAAAGTGCTGGAATTATAGGCGTAAGCTACTGCTCCCCGGCCTAATTTTTAACATGAATGCTGGTCAGTTGTGTCTACACCACCAAAAGGAAGTCTAATGAGGTGTGTCTGACATCCCATCCTGTTATGGCTGGGAACTCAAATTTCAAGGTTTCTCTGGGGTCCCCTTGGCCAAGAGGAGGCCCATTCAGTGGTTGAGAGGGCTTAGGGTTTTATTTTCAGTTTCCACAGTTAAGGTGGAAGCCCTTTTTACTCTTCCCAAAAGTCATCACCATGATGAACAGAGGGTTTTTATCCATCAATTACTGCTTTTGCTTTTGGGCACATAATAGGATACCTCTTTCTTGCCCCCTTAAAGGTGGGTTTGGGCCAGGCACAGTGGCTCACACCTATAATCCCAGCACTCTGGGAGGCCATGGTGGGAGGATCACTTGAGCCTGGGAGTTCAAGACCAGCCTGGGCAATATAGTGAGACCCCGTCCCTACAAAAAGTAAAAAATTAGCCAGGCATGGTAGCATATGCCTGTAGTCCCAGCTACTTGTGAGGCTGGGGTAGGAGGATCGCTTGAACCAAGGACATTGAGGATCGAGTGAGCCGTGATAATGCCACTGCACTCCAGCCTGAGTGACAGAGGGAGACTCTGTCTTAAAGAAAATAATAATAATAATACATCTATCAATTTGGCTGGATGTGGTGGCTCATGCCTGTAGTCCCAACACTTTGGGAGGCCAAGGCAGGAGGATCGTTTGAGCCCAGGAGTTTGAAACCAGCTTACAATAAAATAATTAGCTGGGCATGGTGGCATCTGCCTGTAGTCCCAGCTACCCGGGAGGCTACAGCGGGAGAATTGTTTCAGGCTGGGAAGTTGAGGCTTCAGTGAGGGGTGCTCACATTCTGTACTCCAACCTCGGTGACAGAGTGAGACCCTGTCTGTCTGGGGAAAAAAAGAAGAAAAAGTTGGATCTGGCTATTAGGCTTGCCGAGGTGAAGTGTTGAGAGACAAAGCAATTTGTCAGGCTCTCGTTCTCTCTGCCATGACATCTGGTTGTTACTGGTCAGCCTGGTCCCAGAGTGAGATGTGAACTGGAGCCTTTGCTAACCCCTGATGGACATGTAGCCCAACCATGAAATAAACTCTGTTATAAGCCACTAAGACTTGTTGTTTGTCACAGAGGTATGGACCTAACCTATCCTGACTGATAATATGAGTTTAGTGTTTGTCCTTCTACTCTGTGCTGTTATATTTTTATCATATATATAAATATCCTAAACCAATATATTGCATTGTTTTGGTTTTAAAAATATATGCACAGCTGGGCT
>NW_022292410.1:0-17137 GCF_002776525.5 Piliocolobus tephrosceles | reverse complement strand
ACATCAGGCCCGCATTTGACATCAGTTTCTGGGTGGATCCCTAAGCCCCAGGTGGATATCTAGTCTCCAGCGGAGCATCAGTTTCCACGTCGATGCCCAGGCCCCAGGTGGATAACAGGTCCCAGGTGAACACAAGGCCTCAGGCAGACATCAGGCACTGCATGGACACTGAGACCCTAAGACGACATCTGTCCTCAGGTTGACATCCCTCTCAAGGTGTACATTAGGCAACAGATGTACACCCAGGTCCAAGGCAGACAGGAGTCCCCAGTAAAATTCAACGCCCCCAGGAGGACACTCAAGCCCTAGTTGGATGACCAGACCTCAGGTAACTACAAGGGCCCAGGTAGATATCAGATTCCAGATGAATATTAGGCTCCACGTGGATACCTAGGGACCAGGTAGACACCAGGCCCTAGGTGCACCCCCCCAGCCTTCAGGTGCACGCTAGGCTCCCGGTGAACACCAGCTTCCAGGTAAGCACCCAGTCCAAGGTAGACACCATGACCCAGGTGGTCATTAGGCCACAGCTGAACACCACTCTCAAGTGAACACCAGATCCCAGGTGGGTACCTAGTTTCCAGGTGGATATCGGGCCACAGGTGGACACCCAGCCCCCAGATGAACATCAAGCTTCAGGTGGACATCATGCCTCAGGTGAACTCCAGGTCCCAGCCCAGCTGAACATCAGGCCTCATGTGGATGCCTAGGTTCCAGGTGCACATCTGGTCACAGCTGGACATTTGGCCACAAGTGAACATCACGCCATGGGTGGATAAACAGTCTGCAAGTGGACATCAGGTCAAAAGTGAACATCAGTCCTCAGGTGGACATCAGGCTCCAGGTTGACATCAAGCCCAAGGTGGACACTGGACTAGAGGTTTACATCAGGCCCCAGGTTGACACCCAGGCTCAGGTGGACATTAGGCCCCAGGAAGAAACTAGGCCCCAGGTGGATACCTAGGCCCCTAGTAAACCTCAGATTCTAGGTTGACATTCAGATCCCCCGTAGTCATTTGGCCCCATGTATACACTCAGACGCCAGGTTCACATGATGTCTTAACTGCACACCAAGGGGCCAGTTTGACACCCAAGTCCTAGGTGAGTGTCAGGTCCAAGTTTACACTCGGGCCCCAAGTGGACACCAGTCTCTAGGTGAATAATACAACCCAGTGGTCATTAGGACCCAGATGGATACCAGTCCCCAGGTTAACAGGAAGCCCCCAGTGGGTACCTAGGCCCCAGCTGGACATCAGGCCTAATGTGGTCACCCAGGATCAAGATGGACAGCTGGTCACAGGTGGACATCAAGCCTGGTGTGGATACCTTGTCCCCCAGTGGTCAAGAGGCCTCAGTTCAACACCAGTCCCTGGGTGGATACCTTGGCTCCAGGTGGAAATCCAGTCTTCAGCCGAACATCAGACCCCAGGTGAAAACCAGGTCTTGGGTGGACATTAGGCTCCTGGTGGACATCAGGTACCAGTGGATGTCCATGCCACAGGTGGACACTCAGGGCCCAGATGGGCATCAGGCCCCATTTGGACATTGAGGCCCCAGGTGGATATCAGGCCTCAGGTGAACCCTAGGTCCCACATAAACATCAGGCCTTAGGTTGACACTCAAGCCCCAGGTGGACTGCTGCAGCCAAGCAGAAAACACACCCCCTTCTGGATATCTAAGATACAGGTGTACAACAAGCCCCAGACTGACATCCAGGCCCCGAAATCCCCAGGTGGATTCCATACCCCAGGTGAACAGCAGTCAACAGTTTGTCACCAAGTACCTAAGTCAACACAAAGCCTTAGGTGATTACCAGACCACAGGTAGTAAGCAGTTTCCAGCTGTAGAACAGTCCCCATGTGGATACACACCTAGGCCCCAGGTGGACACTAGACCTCAGATTAACACAAAAACCAAGTAAAAAAGCAGGCCCCAAATGGACAACCAGGCCCCAGCTACCTATACAAGTCTCAAGCTGACACCAGGCCCTATTTGGACTCCCAAGCCCTAGGTGGACTTTAAGCCCCAGGTGAACACTGAACTCTAGGAGGACTTCAGGCCCCGGTTGACTACCTGACCCCAGGGGGACACCAGACATAGATGAACTTCAGGCACCAGCTGTACATCAGGTTGCAGACAAACGTCCAGACCCCAGGTGGATATCAAGCCTCAGATGAACACCAGGCCCCAGGGAGACATCACGCACCAGGTGGACACTCAGGCCCCTACTGAATATCCATCCCCAGGTGGACATCCATCCCAAGGTGGACATCAGGCCACAGATGTAAACTTAGGCCTAAGGCAGACACCAGAACCCAGGAAATCTCCAGGACCCATGAGGACACTCAGACCCCAGGTGGACATATTAGTCCTAGACAAATACAAGGCCCCAGGTAGCTATCATGCTCCAGTGAACACCGGAGCCCAGGTGGGTACCTAGTCCCCAGGTGTGCATCAGGCAGAAGGTTGACCCAGTCCCCAGCTGAACTCTGGGCCCCAGCTGAACATCAGAACCCAGATGGTCACCCAGGCTCCAGGTGAACACATGGTCTTAGGTGGACATCAGGCCCCAAATGAACACCCAAGCCCAGGTAGATATCAGGCCTGAGGTGCACACCAAGCCTCAGGTGGGCATCTGGCTTCAGATCGCCATAGGTGGATAACTAAGCCTCTGGTGAATATCAGGCCCCAGGTGGACACCAGGCCCAAGGTGAACATCTAACCCCAGGGGCACATCCAGCCCCTGGTGGACATCAGGGCTCACATGGATAAACAGTTTTCAGATGGACACCAGACCTCAGGAGGATACCAGTCACTGGGAATACATCAGGCCCCAGGTGGAAAATGGGCTCAAAGTGTATATCAGGCCTCAAGTTGATAGCCAGGCCCCCAAGTTGTCCACCCAGGTGGCCAGCAGGTGCCTGTGTGTCAATCTAGTGCCTGATGTCCACCTGAGGACTATGTACACACCTGGGGCTTAGTGTTCACCCCGGGACTGGTGTTCATCTTGTGCCCAGTGTCCATCTGGAACCTGGGTATCAATCTGGGGCTTGAGTTTCTACTTGTAGGCTTATATGCACCTGGGACCTAAGTTTTTCTTTTTTCTAGGACCTGATGACTACCAGGGGCCCAGGTGGACACCAGGCCAGGAGAACTCCAGATCTTATCTGAACATTAGGCCCCAGGTGGATGCCAGGGCCCCATGGGTTTGTTCATCACGGCCCAGGAAGTCACTGGACTCCAGGTAGACATCAGCCCTCAGGTTGATACACACAAGGTGGCCACGAGGCTCCAGCTGAATATGAGGCTCTCAGTTAATACCAGGCCTCAGGTGGTCCTCAGGACCCATGTGGACATCAGTCACCGGGAGGTTAGCTAGCCGCAAAGTGGACATCAGGTCCCCAGATGGACACCCAGACCATAGGTAAATACTTAGGTCCCAGGCTGACACCAGGCCCCTTTAACTCAGGCTCCAGGTGGACATTAGTCCTTAGGTAGAAACTGGACTTCAGGTGGACATCAGACCCCTGGTTGACACCCAGGTCCCTGGCGAACACCAGGCAAAGGTCCTGGCTGAACTTCAGGCCCTGGCTGAACATAATGTTCCAGGCAAATGTCCCAGCCCCAGGAGAATACCAGGTCTTAGATGGACATCAGGCCACATGTGGATGCCCGGGTCCCAGGTGGATATCAGTCCTCAGGTGAACACCAGGCCCTAGGTAGACGTGAGGTGCCAGATGTACACTCAGGCCTTGTATTCGTCTGTTCTCACACTGCTAATAAACACATACCTGAGACTGGTAATTTATATTTTAAAAGAGGCTTAATTGACTCACAATTCCACATTGCTGAGAAGGCTTCACAATCACAGCTGAAAGCAAATGAGGATCAGAGTCATGTCTTACATGGCAGCAGGTAAAAGAGCTTGTGTAAGGGAACCCCACTTTATAAAAACCATCAGCTCTCATGAGACTCACTACCATGAGAACAGCATGAGAAAGACCTGCCCCCATGATTCAACTACCTCCCACTGGGTCCCTCCCATGTCACAAGGAAATTATAGGAGCTAAAGTTTAAGACGAGAACTGGGTGGTGACACAGCCAAATCATACCGTTCATCCCCTGGCCCCTCCCAAATCTCATGTCCTTACATTTCAAAACAAATCACGCCTCTCCACATTTTCCCAAAGTCTTAACTCATTTCAGCATTAACTCAAAAGTCCATGTCCATAGTCTAAAATAAGGCAAGTCCTTTCCACCTATGACCCTGTGAAATCAAAAGCAAGTTAGATACTTCCTAGATCCTAGGCTACAGGCCCATGCAAGTCTAAAATCCTGTAGGGCAGTCAAATCTTTTTTTTTTTTTTTTTTTTATACTTTAAGTTCTAGGGTACATGTGCACAACATGAAGGTTACATATGTATACATGTGCAATGTTGGTGTGCTGCATCCATTAACTCATCATTTACATTAGGTGTATCTCCTAGTGCTATCCCTCCCCGCTTCCCCCACCCCAAGACAGGTCCTGGTGTGTGATGTTCCCCTTCCTGTGTCCAAGTGTTCTCATTGTTCAATTCCCATCTATGAGTGAGAACATGCCGTGTTTGGCTTTTTTTGGCCTTGCGATAGTTTGCTGAGAATGATGGTTTCCACCTTCATCCATGTCCCTACAGAGGACATGAACTCATCATTTTTTATGGCTGCATAGTATTCCATGGTGTATATGTACCACTTTTTCTTAATCCGGTCTATCATTGATGGACATTTGGGTTGGTTCCAAGTCTTTGCTATTGTGAATAGTGTCACAATGAACATACATGTGCATGTGTTTTTATAGCAGCATGATTTATAATCCTTTGAGTATATATACCCAGTAATGGGATGGCTGAGTCAAATGGTATTTCTAGTTCTAGATCCTTGAGGAATCACCACACTGTCTTCCACAATGGTTGAACTAGTTTGCAGTCCCATCAACAGTGTAAAAGTGTTCCTGTTTCTCCACAGCCTCTCCAGCACCTGTTGTTTCCCGAATTTTTAATGATCGCCATTCTAACTGGTGTGAGATGGTATCTCATTGTGGTTTTGATTTGCATTTCTCTGGTGGCCGGCAATGATGAGCATTTTTTCATATGTCTGTTGGTTGCATAAATGTCTTCTTTTGAGAAATGTCTGCTCATATCCTTTGCCCACTTTTTGATGGGGTTGTTTGTTTTTTTCTTGTAAATGTGTTTGAGTTCTTTGTAGGTTCTGGATATTAGCCCTTCATCAGATGAGTAGATGGCAAACATTTTCTCGCATTCTGTAGGTTGCCTGTTCACTCTGATGGTAGTTTCTTTTGCTGTGCAGAAGCTCTTTAGTTTAATTAGGTCCCACTCTTCAATTTTGGCTTCTGTTGCCATTGCTTTTGGTATTTTAAACATGAAGTCCTTGCCCATGTCTTAAAGTTCCAAAATGATTTTCTTTGACTTCATGTCTCATATCCAGGACATGCTCATGCAAGAGGTGGGTCCCCATGGTCTTGAGCAGCTCTGCCCCTGTGGCTTTGCAGAGCACAGCTGCCCCTCCTGGTTGATTTCATGGGCTGGTGTTGAGTGACTGGCTTTTCTAGGCACACGGAGCAAGCTGTCAGTGGATCTACCATTCTGGGGTTTGGAGGATGGTGGCCATCTTCTCACAGCTTCACTAGGCAGTGCCCCAGTGAGGACTCTGTGTGGGGGCTCGCATCTCACATTTTCCTTCTACACCACCCTAGCAGAGATTCTCCATGAGAGTTTCATTCCTGCAACACACCTCCACATGGACATCCAGACATTTCTATACATCCTCTGAAATCTAGGTGGAGGTTCCCAAATCTCAGTTCTTGATTTCTGTGCACCTGCAGGCCCAACAACACATGTAAGCCACCAAGGCTTGGGGCTTGCACCCTTTGAAGCAATGGCTTGAAATCTACATTGGCCCCTTTTAGCCATGCCTGGGATGCGGGGCACCAAGTCTGGAGAGTGCACAAAGCAGCAAGGTCCTGGGCCAGGCCCATGAAACCATGTGTTCTTCCTAGGTCTCCAGGCTTTTGATGCGAGGGACTGCTGTGAAGACCTTTGATGTGCCCTGGAGGCATTTTCCCCATTGTATTGGTAATTAACATTTGGCTCATGGTTACTTATGCAAATTTCTACTTCCAGCTTGAATTTCTCCTCAGAAAATGGGTTTTGCTTTTCTATTGCATCATCAGGCTGGGAATTTTTCCAAACTTTTATGCTCTGCTTCCCTTTTAAACATAATTTCCAATTACAAACCATATCTTTGTGAATACATAAAACTGAGTGCTTTTAACAGTACCCAAGCCACTATTTGAACACTTTACCGCTTAGAAATTTCTTCCACTAGATGCCTTAAATCACCTCTCTCAATCCCAAAGTTCCACCAATCTCTAGGGCAGGGGCAAAATGCTGCCAGCCTCTTTTCTAAAACATAGCAAGAGTCACCTTTATTTCAATTCCCAACAAGTTCCTGTCAGCATTTTGATCAAAGCCATTGCCATTCAGCAAGTCTCTAGGAAATTCCAAACATTCCCACATCTTCCTGTCCTCTTGCGAGCCCTCCACACTGTTCCAACCTCTGCCTGTTAACCAGTTCCAAGGTCGTTTTTACATTTTTGGGTATCTTTGCAGCACCACCTCACTCTTGGTACCAATTTACTGTATTAGTCTGTTTTCATGCTGCTAATAAAAACATATCTGAGACTGGGAAATTTATAAAGGTAAGAGGTTTAACACACTCACAGTTCCACATGGCTCGGGAGGCCTCACAATCATGGCTGAAGGTGAATGAGGAGCAAAGTCACATCTTATATGGTGGCAGGCAAGAGAGCTTGTTTAGGGGAAGTGCCCTTTACAAAACCATCAGATCTCGTGAGACCTATTCACTATCAGGAACATAGCACAGGAAAGACACACCCTCCTGATTCAGTTACCTCCCATTGGGTCCCTCCCATGACACATGGGAATTGTGGGAGCTACAATTCAAGATGAGATTTAGGTAGGGTCACAGCCAAACCATATCATGCCTCACGTGAACGTATGTCCCCAGGTAGACTTCTGTCTCAAGGTGGACATCGGGCCACATATATATATACCCAAGCTCCAAGGGTACACTTAAGCTCTGGGTGAATGCCCAGGCCATAGGCAAATACAAGGCCCAAGGTGGACATCAGGTCCCAGGTGGACCCCCCACATCTCAAGTACACAACAGGCTTCCCCCCTGCCATCAACATCAGGCCCCAGGTGGAAACCCAGTCCCAGGTGGACACCAGGCACTTGATGAACACTAGGACCCATGTGGTCACCAGGCCACAGCTGGACACCTGTCCCCAGTGAACAGCAGACCCGAGGTGTATACCTCATCTGCAGGTGTGCATCAGGCACTGGGTTGACACACAGGTCCCAGCTGAAATCTAGCCCTCAGCTGAACATCAGATCCCAGGATGTCACCCAGACCCCAGCTAAACACCAAGTATTAGGTGGACATCAGGCCCCAGGTGGACACCAGGCCTCAGGTGGATAGCTAGGCCTTTGGGGAACATCAGGCCCTGGTGGATGCTGAGACCTCATACAGATACATGGCCCTATGTGGACACCCAGGGTCCAGGCGGACATTAGATTCTAGATGACCTTAGTCACATACGGCTGAGTCTACCTAGGGTCAATGACTGGGGCCTAGGTATCCAGCTGGGGCCAGATGTCTATCTGGGGCCTGATGTCCACCTCAGGCCTGGATGTCCACCTGGGCCATTGTGTTCCTCTTGAGCCCAGTGTCCACCTGGAACCTGGGTATCACCCTGTGACCTGGGTGTCCACTTGCAGCCTGATGTGCATCTGGAACCTGAGTTTCCAGCTAGGACCTAATGACCATCTGGGACCCCAGTACCCCCCTGGGGTATCTGGTTCCAGGTGTACACCAAGGCCCTAGGTAGATACCAGGCCCCAGGTAAACTCAAGACCATATCTGAATATCAGGTACCAGGTGACTGCCAGAGCCCCATGTGTACATTAGGCTCTATTAGACACTGGATTCCAGGTGGTCATTGGCCCTGAGGTTGACACACACAGTCCAGGTGCATGAAAGGCCCCATGGGTATACTTGTGCTCCAGATGTTCATCAGTCCCCAGATGAACATGAGACCACAGGTGGACATCAGGTCTCAGGTGCACATCTAGCCCTAAGTAAACCTCAGTTTTAAGTAAATAGCCAGTGGGCGCACAGGTGCACAACAGGCCCAAGGTGGACACTGAACTGCAGGTGGGCATCAGGTCCTAGGTTGATAACCATATAACCAGGTGGACAGCAGTCCCCAAGTGAACACCTGATTCAAGGTTGACATCAGGCCCCAGGTGTACACCAGGCCCCAAGTGAACACCAAGCCCTAGGTGAATACCTATGCCCCAAGTGGGCATCAGGTCCCAGGTGGACACCAGTCAGGAAAGATTCAAGCACTCAAGCCCCAAGCTGAACATCAGGACCCAGGTGGACACCAGTCAAGAAAGATTCCTAGGACCTCGGTGAACATCAGGCCAACAGTAAAAGCCCAGGCTCCAAGTGGATACTAGGCCCCAAGTGTACATCAGGCCCTGAGAGGACATTGGAATCTATGTGCACATCAGGCTGCCGGTTGACCCCACATCTCCAGATGAACACCAGGCCAACTGGTGGACATCAGGTGGCATGAGAAGGACACTTAGGCCCCAGGTGGACACCCAGGCCCCAGTTGCACATCTGGCCACCCAGGCCCCAAGTGGACATCAAGCTTCAGGTGGACATCATGGCCTGGGTTAACCTTAGGCCCCAGCTGAACATCAAGTCCCCAGGGAATACCCAGGCCTCAGTTGCACATCTGGCCACAGTTGGCCATCTGGCCTCAGGTGGATATTTGGCTGTGAGTGAATATCCAGTCCTCAGGTGGACATTAGGTCAAAGGTGAACATCAGTCCACAGGCGAACGTCAGGCTCAAGGTTGCCATAAGGTCCCAGGTGGACCCTGAACTTGAGGTCTACATCAGTCCGCAAGTTAACATCCAGGACCAGGTGGGTAGTACACCTTAGGTGAATACCAGACCTAGGTGGACATCAGGTCCCAGATAGAAACCAGGACTCAGGTGGATACCTAGGCTCCTGGTGGATATCAGGCCTCAGGTGAACACCAGACCCCAGGTAGACATCAGGCACCATGTGGACACTCAGGACCCAAGTGGACATCTGTCCACAGGTGACTATCCAATTATAGGTTTACATCAGGCCACAGTTATATTCCCAAGCCTTAAGCAGACAGCAGGTTCCAGGAGAACCCCAGACCCCAGGAGTACACTCAAGCCCCAAGTGGACACCCAAGACCCTAGGTAGCTACAAGTCCCCAGGTGGACATTAGGCTCCAGATGGATATGGGACCCTAAGTAGATACCAACGCTCTAACTGGACATCAGCCTCAGTTGGATTCCCAGGTCTTAGGAGTACATCAAGCCTGGGTGAACAACATGCCCCAGGTATTTATAAAGCCCCAGCTGGACACCAGTCTGCAGGTGGATACCTAATCCCCAGTTCGACATCAGTTCCCAAGTGGACACTAGGCCTCAAGTGAACAGGAAAGCCAGCTGTGTACCTAGTTCCCAGGTGGGCATCAGGCTCTAGGCTGACACACAGGCACTAGGCGGATATCAGGCTCCACGTGGATGCCTATACCCAAGGTGGATATCAGGTCCCAGGTCTATACCCAGTCCCCATCTGAACATCAGGATCCAGGTGGATACCCATTCCCTAGGAGAATACCAGGTTCCAGATGAACTTCAGGCCCCAGATGGATACCTAGGCCCCTGATGAACATTAGGTGAACACCCAAGCACCAGATGGACACCTGTGCTGCAGATGGACACCAGGTCCCAAATGCACACCAAGGCCTCAGGTGGATATCAGGCCCCAGGTGGATACTGTGCTCCAGGTGTATATTAACCCCTGTTTGACACCCAGGCCCCAGACGAACACCAGGACACAGGTGAACATAAGGCCCCAGGAGGATGCCAGGCCTTATGTACATATTTGCCTCCAGGTGGACACCCAGGCCCCAGGTGAACATCAAGCCTCAGGTAATCATCAGGCCCCAGGTGGACATCAGAATCCAAATGGACACATAGGCCCCTGGTGGACCCCCAGGCCCCAGGTAAAGACCAGGCCTCAGATGGATACCTAGGTCCAGAGTGGACATGAGGCCTGAGTTAGATGGTGAACTGCAGGTGGAAACCAGGGCCCAGCTGAACATCAGGCCCCAGATGTACCCAGACCCCCGGTAATGCCAGGCCTAAGGTAGACATCAGGCCCCAGGTGGACCCCAGGTACCATGTGGATACCTACCTAGTCTGTTGATGAACATCCCACTCAAGGTGGTCATCTGGCCACAGGTGGACATCAGGCTCCAGGTTTACATCAGGCTTCTGTTGGACACTGGACTGGAGGAGTGAATCAGGACCCAGGGTGACCTCCGTGCCCCAGGTGGACATCACATTCCAGTTTGACTCCCAGACCCCAGGTGGACAATATGCGCTAGGTTAATGGCAGGCCTCAAGTGGTTCTCAGGCCCCATATGGACATCAGTCATATGGATCTTATCTAGGACCCAAGTGAACAGTCAGGCTTCTGCCTGACACTAAGAACCAAGTGGAAGTCAGGCCCCAAGTGGACACCCAGGCCCTAGGTAAATACCTTGATCCCAAGTCAATGCCAGGCTCTATGTGGAAACCCAGGCCCCAGGTGGGCATCAAGCCCCAGATGAACTCTGAACCCTAGGTGGACATCAGGCATACGTAAACTTCAGGCCACAGCTGAACGTCAGATTTTTGGCAAACGTCCATGCCCCAGGTGGGTATCAAGCTTCAGGTGAACACCAGGCCCCAGGTGGACATCAGGAACCAGGTGAACACTCAGTCCCACGTGGACATCTGTGCCCAGGTACACATCCATCCCAAGGTGGATATCAGGTCACAGATGTACACCCAAGCTCCAGGCAGGCACCAGGCTCCAGGAGAACTCTAGACCCCATAAAGACACTCAGAACCCACGTGGTTGCTTAGGCCCTAGGTAAATATAAGGCCCCAGGTGGACATCAGGCTCCAGTGAACACCAGCACCCAGGTGGGTACCTAGTCCTCAGATGTGCACCAGGTTGACACACAGTCCCCAGTTGAACTCTGGGCTCCAGCTGAACATGAGATATGAGGTGGTCACCCAGGCCTCAGATAAACACCAAATCTTAGGTGGCTATCAGGCCCAGGTGGACACGAGCCCTCAGATGGACACAGCCCTCAGATCACCAGGTAGATATCAGGCCCCAGGTGGATATCTAGGCCCATGGTGAACATCAAGTCTTAGCGGACACCCAGGCTTCATATGGACATCAGGCCCCATGTGGACACCTAGCCCCAGGTGAACATCACACTCCAGGTGAACACCAGGCTCTAGATGGATATCAGGCCACAAGTGGTTGTCTAGCCCCAGAGGGACATTCAGCCCCAAGTGGACATCAGGGCCTGCATGGATAAATCATTTCCAGGAGGACACCAGTCACCAGGTAAACATCAGGCCACAGGTGAACACTGGACTCAGGCCGTATATCAGGCCCCAAGTTGACAACCAGGCCCGAAATGGACACCAAGGCCCCAGTGGACCACAGGCCCCACCTGAACACCAGACTCACGTGGACCTCAGGCTGCAGGCAGACGCCATACCTAAGATAGATACCTAGGCTCTAGGTAGATGTTAGATGGACACCCAGTCCCCAGGTGGTCATCAGGCACTAGGTAGACATCAGGTTCCAGGCACACATCAGACCCTAAGTGACACCGAGGCCCCAGTGATCACCAGCCTCAGGTGGACACGGAGGCCCAAGGTGGAATTCAGGCCTGAGGAGGACATTTGGCCCCCGGTGCACATCAGGTCCCAGGTGAATACTCAGTCCCCAGGTGGACATCAGGCCCCAAGTTGATACTTAGTCCTCAGGTGACTATCCAATCCCCAGTGTAACATTAGGCCTCTGTTGAATCCCAGGCCCCAAGTGGATTCTTAGATCCCTGGTGAACACCAAGCAGAGATCTACAAGCAGGCCCTGGGTGGACATAACTGTGTAAAGGTAAAGAGTTGACCTGCGGGGAGGGTGAGCAGTCAGCAGCCCATTGGGGTCCTGAGTAGGTCTTATGGAAGGAAGCAGTTGAAGGGATGGAACCTTAAAGAAGTGACCTCACTTCCTTGATGACAGACCCTAACAGAACTTAGGATTCTGGTAACCAGGTGCCCATATCCTAGAGTCAGCCCTGTAGCCAGCTCACTGACTGGGAGATGCTCAAGAGAGTAAGATGTTCTCATGCTACATCCCCACATCTCAAGCCTCCTGCTTCAGGAAGGCCCAGAGTGAGAGCCATTTCTGATGATACCGACGAAGGCTCATCCCTCACCCCAGATGCCTCTGCACATTTGGCAGAAGGCCCCAGGTATCGCAGGACAGCCCAGGGCAGGCCCTTCCGGGCTGAGGGTCACCACTGATACGAATGTGGCTGCATCTGCACATTGTCCTTGACCAGCTGGAGCCTCTGAAGCCCACTGATGTACAGGCACATGGTGAGGTGACCTCCAGTCTGGAAGACTATCTGGGAGTTCTGTTTTGGGGCTAAAATTCCTGTAAATTCAGTGAGGTTGTTTTTGTGTTTGGAAATTCCAGTGGAAAGTGAGTGACATTGGTGACCATTCTCCTTTCTCAGTTCCTGCTTCCATATGCAGAAATACAGTTATTTCCAGCACCAGCTGTTGAGTTAGTGCCAGCACCAGGGGAAGATCCCCTCCAGAGACAGTGGTGGAGCTAGAGGCAGCTCCAGAGACCTCCTGTCCCTGCCTTGGGACTGCCAAAGTCTAGCCCAGTGAGGAGCTGCCTGATTTCATGTCACTTGCTCTAGCCACTGGCCTCAGCCATTTAGCTAAAAGCGTGACTGAAGCTAGAACTGGCAAGGAAGGTTGGGCCAGCACTGCCCCAGCCAGGAGCTCTGCCGCTACTCCCAGTCCGGGACACAGTGGGAGCCGTGGAGGCAGAGAACAGGGTGTGCAGTCTGGTATCCTGTGCCTTGATAGAGAGGGGCTTCTCTCATTTGGCAGAGCCACAGCCCTGCTGCTGAAGAGCCTGCTGCTGCTGCTGGGTGTGTTTGCCTCCTTGAAGGAGTTGCTAGAGAGCAGGAAAAGAAGCCTGCAAGGAGGGGTTCCAGCAGCTCCTCCTGTTCCAGGGGTGGCCTCCTCCAGGCATGGAGGTTTGACCTCTGCTGGGCATCTGGGATGTTTGCTGCCTGGGATGGGCTCTTCTTGACAGGCAGGCAAAAGGTGAGGGGGTCAGGGGCTATCTCCAAAGGAAGCTTCCAAACTCAGCAGCTGCACATCAGTGTCTCCATGGCTCCATCTGCCCAAGGATTTATTCATAGTATTAGAACTAAAAGTTTATACAAAGACATTTATATAAAGTTTGACATTTTGAAACTTGAATGCCTTCTTTCACTCCCTAATGTTGCAGATGATATTTTTGAGGCATCCTGGAAACCTCTAACAGTGGTGTGCTTTTGTACTTTTACCTGTTTTGACTCTCCCTCTGGTTTATTATGGAAAGAGGGATCATGTAGGTTCATTTCTCAGGCAGATAGATCACCTTTTACCATCAAAGATTTAGTATCACAGTTTCTTTCCAAAAATTATGTGTGCAAGTTGATATGTTGGCATTTTTGCTAATCTGGGGTTAAAATACAATGCCATATACTAGGTAACTAATAAACAACAAATTGACTTCTCATAGTTCTGGAGATGGTAAAATCTCAGGTCAAGTGGTCAGCGGATTCCATGTCTGGTGAGGGCTGGCTTTCTGTTTCATAGCCAGCCATGTTTCTACTGTGTCCTCACATGACAGAAGGGATGAGGGATCTCTCTGTGGTTCCTTTGATAGGAGTATGAATCCCATACACGAGGTCTCTGCCTTCATGACCTAATCACTTCCCAAGGCTCTACCTCCAAATCCCATCACACAGGGAAATGCGCAAAACTACGAAGGAAGAAGAAAGGAGAACCTAGTCCAGGTTTTCTGGTGACCCACAGCAAAATATGTCAAAATGGATGCCTGTCCATTGAGGACCACACACTCTCCAGGCTTGGACTGGCTCCAAAAATAGTCTCATAGAGCCATGACTATGTTCTACCATCTGATTCTCCTTCCTATGACAAAAAAACAAAACCCACCACTTTTGGATGACACAAACACAAAATAGTAACATAAAGATAGTTGAAATAAACAGGATAACTAAATTTCACCAATAATGTCAAAAAAAAATGGGTGTCGGGCACTCTCTCTGCAGAGCTCCACACAGGAGATCAATGAGGAACTGTTTGGTGGGTCCAACTTCTCCATCTCTGTGGACCAAGAGCAGGGGCGCTACACCACCAACTATGGCCAGCATGGGCCTGATGTCCATCTGGGGCTTAGGAATCCACCTGGGATCTATACCCACCTTGGGCCTGGTGTTCATCTGGGGTCTCATATCCACCTGGGTCCTGGGTATATACTTGGTGCCTGATGTCCACCTGAGGCCTATATATTCACTTGGGCCTATTGTTGACCTGGGGCCTAGTGTACATTTGGAGCCTTAAATCCACAAGCAACTTAGGTATCTACCTGGGGACTGCTGTACAGCTGAAGCCAGATGTCCACCTGGATCCTGGTGTTCACCTGGGGTCTGCTATATACCTAGGGCTGCTATATACCTAGGGCCTGATGTCCACTTGGGGCCTGGGTATCCTCCTGTGGTCCAATGTCCACCTCTGGACATCTGGGGCCTGGATGTCCATCTAGAGACCTGATATACACCTGGAGGCTACTGTCCACCTGGGCACTGATGCTTACTAGGAAAATGGTGTATACTTGAGACCAGGTATCCATTTGGGGCCTGGGTGTCCATTGTGGGCCTTGATGATCATGTGAAACCTGGATGCCCACTCATGGATTGATGTTCACCGGGGACCTAAGTATTCTTCTGGGGCCTGATATCCCTGTAGGACCTTGTGTTCTCCAAAAACCTGGGCCTCCACCTGTGGCCTAATGTCCATCTTGGGCCTTGGTGTTCACCTAGGGCCTGAAGTCCATCTGGGCATTGGGTATCCACCTGCGGACTGGTGTCGACCTGGGGCCTGATGTCCACCTGGTACTGGATTTCCACTCAAGTCCTGATGTACATCTGGGGCCAAATTTTCATCTGGGACCTGATGTCCACTTAGACCTGGGTGTCCATCTGGGGCCTGATGTTCACCAGGTCCTAGGTATTTACTTGGGGCCTGATGTCCACTTTTCCTCAGACTGTGGGCACCTGGAGCTGAGAGACCACTTGGTCATTTTCAGTATCACTTGCTGGGCACACCAGGGCACCTGGCACAGGACTAGTGCTAAGGGCAGAATTGCTGAGTTAATCAATAAGAAGGTGTCACACGTCCCTTCTTGCTTCTGGCTACCTCACAATGTGGAGATCATTAATAAGAACTGGAGGTGCATGACCTCAGCATGACTTTCTCCTGGCTCCAGTGGGCACCAGGGACCCAGGAGGCTGCTCTCCCACCACCCACGTGGCCAGGAGGAGCATCACAGAACACAACAGTCACCTGCATTAGGGGGTCGTCAACTTAGTGGCTCTCCAGGATCCCAGGAGGCAAAGGAGCAGAAACTGCAGGCTCTATGGGCACTAAGAGGGACCTTGGAAGCCTCTCTTTTCCCCTTTTTTCCTCCAGGTCCTGAAGTATACAGCTCATTCTCAACGCATCCTTACCTCGGCCAGGGCAGCGATTTCCCCTAACTTCCAAATGAGGACCTCACGGACCCAATGTGGCCTGCTCTTGTCTCAGAATTTTTGACACAGAGTCCAGTACCTGGGAACATTCTGTCTTATCTGAAATCATCACCCAAGCCCTCAAGCCTTTCTCTGCTCTGAAGGACCCCCCAGGGTTAAAAGCATTTTCCAAGTGTCTCAGCACACACTCAGTCATTCATAAAGAACCAAGGCTGACAGATACTTCTGAGTACATGGAAACCTGTGGTTCCATACTCCAAATAAATCACATTATAAAAAGGAGAAAATAGGGGCTTAATCCCCTGTACCTACACTATGAAAAGTGGGACCATCTGATTCCAAGTACCCACAGAGGTGGACTGCAGGACCCTAATCTTGACCTTCCAAGGCTGTGCTGGGCAGGGCCCTGGCCCAGGAAGAACCCTGGGAAGCTTGTGGATCCTCCTGCCCATGCTCTGGGCCCTTTTCTGATCCTGACTCTAAAACTCAGCAGATTGAACAGGACTTGCTGGTTATACTCGGTCAAGGGTGTAACCTCCTATATCTCTAATTCCTCACAGAGTTCTTGCCATGTTCTCCCATCTGTCCTGTTCTCAGACCTCCAGAGTCAGAGGTGATAGGCTACTGACTGGTAACTCCATCTGGATGTCTAACAGCATCTCCTACATAGCAGATTGTTAGAGAACCCTTGACGTCCACCACCCTCAATCCTATTCCTACCAAAGTCTCCCCATCTCAAGCACCATGGTCTTCGAGCTGCTCAAGTCAAAATTTTAGGTTTCATTCATCCCTGGGGGCTATTGTTTCCTCGCTCCACATTTTCATTTCATGAAAAGTCCTACATCTCTCCAGAACATTTTTAAAATTATTTCCACTTCTGTGTCTATTAATTTCATGATGTTCCAGGCCACCACTGATTCTCACCTGGATGTCTGTAGTGACATCCCCAGTTGTCCTGGCTTCTGCTGCCACCTGCCTACAACTCATTCTCCATGCAGCAGGCAAAATGTCAATGTAACATTTACATCTAAGTATGCTACTTGCTGCTGAAAACCATCTAAAGGCCTTCCAACACACATGTGATAAAATCAGAACTTCTGACTCTCAGATGGCAAAGACTAATAGTGTTGCCCATCCAGTATCCATTATTCTGTTATGCCTTCTTATCAGAACACCTTCAGGGCTGGAATCATGAATATGTAATACTTAGTTATCCGGTTGGTGCAAAAGAAATTGCGGTTAACA
>NW_022292409.1:0-1201 GCF_002776525.5 Piliocolobus tephrosceles | reverse complement strand
TCACCATATTGGCCAGGCTGGTCTCGAACTCCTGACCTCATGTGATCTGCCCATCTCAGCCTCCCAAAATGCTAGGATTACAGGCGTGAGTCACTGTGCCCAGCCTAAAATTCATTGTAATCCATCGCTCATTTGCTGTGTAACTTTGAAAACTTATTTTGTCCAGTATTCTCTCACCAGTATTCTCATATATAATATAAAATAAATATGAATGATAATCTTGATTCTCCTGGCTCAAAATATTCTCATTTCTCATGGGCACCATTCACATATTAATCTTTTACATTTTAATCCTTGAAGAACCTGTTAAACCTCTGCTCTTAAGCTTATTTCTTGTGTGTCCATGTCCTTGATTTCCTTGTCATGAGAAAATGAACCTCGGATATCATCCCAGGCAACAAGGCTGCTTCAGAAGGGATCCAGTTTCAACTTTTTCATATGGCTAACCAGTAATCCCTGCACCATTTATTGATTAGGGAGTTATTTCCCTATTGCTTTATTTGTCAGCTTTGTCAAAGGACAGATAGTTGTAGGTGTATGACTTTATTTCTGGGTTCTCTAAACTGTTCTGTTAATCTGTGTGTCTACGTGTGTACCACTACCATGATGTTTTGGTTACTGTAGCTCTGTAGTATAGTTTGAATTCAGGTAGTGTGGTGCCTCTAGCTTTGTTCGTTTGGCTTAGGGTTGCCTTGTATATTCAGGCTCTTTTTAGGCTTCATACAAATTTTAAAGTAGGGTTTCGTTTTGTTTTTTAGTTCTGTGAAAAATGCCATTGGTAGTTTGATAGGATAGCATTCAATCTCTAAATTGCTTTCGATAGTATGGCCATTTCCAAAAAACGGATTCTTCCTATCCATGAGTATGTAATATTTTCCCATTTGTTTGTGTCATGTCTGATTTATTTCAGTGTTTGGTAATTTTCATTGTAGAGATCTTTCACCTCCCTGGTTAGCTAGATTCCTAGGTAATTTATTCTTTCTGTGGCTATTGTGAATGAGATTGCATTCTGGATTTGGCTCTCATCTTGGATGTTATTGGCATATATAAATGCTACCGATATTTATACAGTGATTTTGTATCCTTATACTTTGCTGAAGTTGTTTATCAGATTTAGGAGGTTTTAGGCAGTGACTATGGTGTTTTCTAGGTACAGAATGATATAATCTATATACAGAGATAGTTTGACTTAATCTCTTTC
>NW_022292408.1:0-1054 GCF_002776525.5 Piliocolobus tephrosceles | reverse complement strand
TTTTCCAAATAAAAAGTAATGAAATGCCAATGAATATGTCCTATTACACTGCATTAGAAGATTTAGGTTTTTATTTTCAAGTTAGAGGAATGAGTTTCTAAACATGCATATAGAAGTGTTGCAACAAAATGACTGCCTTTGACATGACTATTTGATAGAGCTCAATACTTAGTGACTAAACTTTTTGGAAAATCATTTTGCTTTATTATAATACATGTACAAAAATGCTTGAAACAATCTGCAAAAATCAGTCTTATATTTTTATTTTATTAAAAACCTTTCTTAAACTCCAACAATATTATCCAAATTGATTACTTGTGTATTTCATTGAATTGCCATCAGATGTGTTTCATAGTTATCCTCTCAGGACAGAAATCAGTCATGACTAAAAACCATTATATCAATAACTATCTATATACCCAGCTATGCGTACAACCATAAGCACATAGCTTCTAAATCCATACATGGAAACACTGTTGGAATAATTAGCTGCTTGAAAAGGTCATGCTCAATTGGATATATAAATGGAGAATAAATAAATAGAATTGTACATTTAATAGCAAATAGCATATTATTTTTGTTTACAGAAATACAATTTTTGCCTTCTTGTTGACTACTCGAATACAGATCTACCATCCCTTCTTCTTTTTTTTTTTTTTGAGTCGGAGTCTCACTCTGTCCCCTGGCTGGAGTGCAGAGGTGCAATCTTGGCTCACTGCAACCTCTGCCTCCTGGGTTCAAACAGTTCTCCTGCTTCAGCCTCCCCAGTAGCTGGGACTACAGGTGCGTACCACCATGCCCAGCTAGTTTTTTTGTATTTTTAATAGAGACAGGGTTTCACCATGTTGGCCAGGATGGTCTCGATTTCCTGACCTGGTGATCTGCCTGCCTTGGCCTCCCAAAGTGCTGGGATTACAGACATGAGCCATACTATCTCTTCTTAAAACACTTGGAACAAGTTATAGTTGAGATATCAAAATTTCTCAAAGGAAGAGACATAATATATAATTAACAGTTCACAGGAAGGGCAGGGCCACTGATATTTCTTCAACAG
>NW_022292407.1:0-2353 GCF_002776525.5 Piliocolobus tephrosceles | reverse complement strand
TTATTTACCTGCAAGTAATTTTGGGTACAAACTTCTACTTGATTTCTTTATCCATACACTCTGGGGATGTCTATACCACAGGCTCCTGAAGATTGCTCTAAGACCTCTGTCCTATGCTTAGCCCCTGCTCCAGAGAAAGAAAAATAAATACTTCCTGAAGCTGTGTTTCACTCTTAACACTTCTAACTTCCTCTTGTCCAGTATCTAGTCCTAGCCTTTCACCTAGGAGGACGCAAACCCCATGAGAAGCAAGTTAGATTTGAGTAATAGAGAAACCTTTATAGCAGTTTAAAGGAAGTGTACAATTTTTCCTACAGGCAACGTAGAATAAAAAAATGCTTCTGCACAATGACGTCCTATGTCTTTCTTGTATTTCTTAATGGAAAATATCATCCAACCTATATCAAATATAAAATATCTGACCATTGGAATATTTAGCAAAATTTTAACAATATTTTTATTCTATTTTAGATTATTTGAATATAAGCAGGTCTCCTAGGTAACCCAATCCATTGCTGATGGAAGCTAAGCAGGAGTGATTTCGGCAGTGGCTATCTGAGACAAAAGTAATTATAGTAAATGCACTATGCAATACAAATGAGATAGAGCTATTGAAATTACTCCAAACATCTTTACAAAGAAAATACCTGAAGAGTTTCTTTTTTCTTTTCTCTATTGCTTTGTGTTTTACCCTCTCAAAACTGCTTTTATAATGACATTATTTTCTGGGCAGGAGAAGCAGTAGTGTATATATAGGAGGTAGCTTGTGCTAAAAATTGAAACTTTCAAATGATAAAAAAAAAGACCAACTGAAACTTCAAAAACAGAACTTTTAAAGCTGTTTTTATTGCTTAAACCCCAAAGTGAGATGTTATTTTTTATTTTGAATTAACTTAAGGCCAATGAGATTGAATCCTTTAATTTTCCATTTCAGCATCAAATGTGACATTGTGCATACAATGTAGTCTAATTAAAAATAGTTACATTTGTTTTACAGGAAAACTTTCCAGAGAATAACTTTCTAGGTTATTGTGATTAGCATTTACTTCAAATGTAAAATTAAATTATATAGATTTTATTGTTTTTCTGTTGGAAGAAAAGATAACGACATCAACTACTCAACTACTTTTATGCAGCTACTGTTAAATTTTCAATAAACACAATAGCTGAAAATGTGAAATTGTTCAACTTTAATATTTATTTTTCTAATTCTAGTACTTTTACGAATTAGTTGCAACAATATTAAGGCATACCACCCTGTTTCATGCAGTTATATACAATAGAAAGGAGAAGTGGAAAAGTCCATCCCATTGTACATCCTTTTTGTAGGGCTCATCTTGTTTTTAGTTCTGTGAAATTGCAAAAGATACTTATTTTCTTAAGTCTAAGTTTTATCTTATGTGAAATGGGTGGAAAGAACCTACCTCTAAATTTATTTCCAGAGCAAAATGCCCATCTTTATGTGATGTGTTTCACACAGAACCCAGAATATAATAGGAATCAATATTTTTACTTTCCACATAGAATGAAGATCTCTCGGTTTAGTGTTTATCAATAGATTAGGACAAATTTTGGTGTTGCTAGGACATAAAAGCATTGTAATAAAATCTGTGCCTTTATTAATGAAGATACTAAAGCCTTCCACTGATTATTCCAGTTTCCTAATATTCAGAGACAGGTTTACTTTTTGTTACCCCAAAACCTCAACTCTCCTATCCCTGGGAATAAAGCAGTTAATTAATTCCACCTCCTTTCTAGGAAGATGTGTCAGGGCCAACGTACATCCACAGATGAATTTCAGGACTATTTTACATACCTTCAAACCCCAGTGCTTCAGCTTTGTATGACAATATTTGAAAAATATTCCCTACGTAAAAAAGCATCGAGGGTACCCCCTTGGGATAGAAAGCAATTTCTGTATCAGCCTGTGTTGGGACATAGAATAGGCAGCCAATAACTATTACTATGATTGAATCATTCTGACTTTAAACAGTAAGCATTTATCTTCAGAGAAGGTGACTGCCACTGTGCTATGAGAGTGGAAAAGAACTATGAGATCAGCTGTGAACACAGGGAGCTTATAGCCACATGAGAGAAGTGTTTCACAAATATGAAATAGTTAGAATAGATGCTACTTGACTTCACATACTTTTTACAAGCACTGTAGCTATTAGGAGAAAGGGTGCAATCTCTGCTGGCTGTGATACACAAAAAGCCTACCATTTTCCCATCTTTTTTTTCAGCAGCTGTGTTTTCAACTAAGCCATAACATTTTGGCACATATGTCCCCACATCTTGACTTAGAGTTTCATGTCTTGACACGGTATGTCAGAAATCTCAGAATGGGGAAATA
>NW_022292406.1:0-1352 GCF_002776525.5 Piliocolobus tephrosceles | reverse complement strand
CACAAAGGGAAGCCCATCAGACTGACAGCAGATCTCTCGGCAGAAACCCTACAAGCCAGAAGAGAGTGGGGGCCAATATTCAACGTTCTTAAAGAAAAGAATTTTAAACCCAGAATTTCATATCCAGCCAAACTAAGTTTCATAAGTGAAGGAGAAATAAAATTCTTTACAGATAAGCAAATGCTTAGAGATTTTGTCACCACCAGGCCTGCCTTACAAGAGACCCTGAAGGAAGCCCTAAACATGGAAAGGAACAACCGGTACCAGCCACTGCAAAAACATGCCAAAATGTAAAGACCATCGAGCCTAGGAAGAAACTGCATCAACTAATCAGCAAAATAACCAGTTAATATCATAATGGCAGGATCAAGATCACACATAACAATATTAACCTTAAATGTCAATGGACTAAATGCTCCAATTAAAAGACACAGACTGGCAAACTGGATAAAGAGTCAAGACCCATCAGTCTGCTGTCTTCAGGAGACCCATCTCACATGCAGAGACATACATAGGCTCAAAATAAAAGGATGGAGGAAGATCTACCAAGCAAATGGAGAACAAAAAAAAGCAGGGGTTGCAATCCTAGTCTCTGATAAAACAGACTTTAAACCATCAAAGATCAAAAGAGACAAAGAAGGCCATTACATAATGGTAAAGGGATCAATCCAACAGGAAGAGCTAACTATCCTAAATATATATGCACCTAATACAGGAGCACCCAGATTCATAAAGCAAGTCCTTAGAGACTTACAAAGAGACTTAGACTCCCATACAATAATAATGGGAGACTTCAACACTCCACTGTCAACATTAGACAGATCAACGAGACAGAAAGTTAACAAGGATATCCAGGAATTGAACTCATCTCTGCACCAAGCGGACCTAATAGACATCTATAGAACTCTCCACCCCAAGTCAACAGAATATACATTCTTCTCAGCACCACATCACACTTATTCCAAAATTGACCACATAATTGGAAGTAAAGCACTCCTCAGCAAATGTAAAAGAACAGAAATTATAACAAACTGTCTCTCTGACCACAGTGCAATCAAACTAGAACTCAGGACTAAGAAACTCAATCAAAACCGCTCAACTACATGGAAACTGAACAACCTGCTCCTGAATGACTACTGGGTACATAACGAAATGAAAGCAGAAATAAAGATGTTCTTTGAAACCAATGAGAACAAAGATACAACATACCAGAATCTCTGGGACACATTTAAAGCAGTATGTAGAGGGAAATTTATAGCACTAAGTGCCCACAAGAGAAAGCAGGAAAGATCTAAAATTGACACTCTAACATCACAATTAAAAAAACTAGAGAGGCAAGAGCAAACACATTC
>NW_022292403.1:0-1547 GCF_002776525.5 Piliocolobus tephrosceles | reverse complement strand
AACACACCACATACCTCACACACCCTGCATGAACACACACACCACAAACACCCCCCATGCCCCTACATGAACACACAAACCATATGTGAACACACACACAAGCCCCACACACGCGCACACACCACACATGAACACACACACACCACATATGAACACACACACCACACTTGAACAAACACACCACGCACGAAAATACACCTCACACAACCCACAGACATCACACGTGAACACAAACACACCACATACGAACACACATAGCACACCCCACACACCAAACACACCACACACAAGACATATGAAGACACACTGCATGCATGAACACACACACAGAGCACACATCCTACACATGAACACATACCCCACAACCCGCAACCCCCACACAGCCCACACAACACATATACCACACATATACCACACACATTCCAAATGAACACACACACCACACACAACCCCCACTTGAACATACCACACACACCACACCCATGAAAACACACCCCATACAACCCACACACACCACACGTGAACACAAACACACCACACACACCGCACATGAACACATACACAACACACACCCTACACATGAACAAACACATTACACAACCCCCGCCCATGAACACACATACCCCACACCACACAAACAATACATACACCACACATACCCCACATGAACACACAACAGCACATGAGCACACACACACCAAATACACCCCACGTGAATACATACACCACACACACCCCACACACACACCCACATGAACACACACATGAACACACACACCAGATGAACACACACATCACACATGAACACACACCACATACACATCACAGATAAATACACACCACATACAACACATGAACACACACACCACACACTCACCACAATGAACACACACATCACACATGAACACACACCACGTACACATCACAGATGAACACAAACACACTACATACAACACATGAACACATGCACCACACACCACACACACCCCATATGAACACACACAACACACACTACACGTGAACACACACATGACACACACACCCACAATAACACACACACTACACACACTCCCCACATGAATACACACACACCACATACCACACACACCACACAGACCACACACACCACACAAGAACACAGACAGCACACACCACACACATCTCACACATGAACACACACACCACACACTTCACATGAACGCACACCACACACATCACACATGAACACACACCACGTATGAACACACACACATCACACACCACACATGAACACATACACCACACACACCTCCACACATGAACACACACAATATACCACATGGACCACGCACATGAACACACATCCCACATAAACACACCACACATGAACACACACATCCCACATATGGGCACACATACCATATACCTCACATACCCCACATGAACACAAACACCACAAACACCCTCCACATAGTCCCACATGAACACACACACCCTACACATCAACACACACCACACACACCACACGTGAACACACACACACCACACATGAACACACACACCCCACA
>NW_022292401.1:0-1651 GCF_002776525.5 Piliocolobus tephrosceles | reverse complement strand
TTTTTTTTTTTTTTTTTTTATTAACTTATGAATGGATAATATATATTTTATAGAAACTTTTGAAAATGTCAATGAGAGGACCCTACCCTCGCCATTAATTAAGCATTCGAAAGAATGCATAAATTTTAATAATAAAAAAAAAAGTAAAAATAGGACTTTCAAAAAACAAAATGACTATAAGTTAAAAGAGGAAGTAGCTGAAACAGAAAGCGAAAACAGAGAAAATGACAAAAGTTTTCAAAACGACCACTATGACAAAAGTTACAAACAAAATTACTTATGTATAAATTTTAATAAATATAATCGGAAATGTTATTACAAAAAAATCGCAATACTTGATGATGTTCATTTTAATTTTACCCTTGGCGAGTCCTTAATATATCTTTTAAATTTTTATTTACAAAAAAAAATTATAAATGTACAGTTGTATAATAGGATACTTTATTCTTTTCAGCTAGTAAATTTAAAAAAAAAAAAAAAAAAAAAAAAAATGTAACAGTGGTTCCACGCCATATGTATATATATCATTTATGTAGAATATGTTTATTTTTCTAACCCCCTACACGTACCACTCATTGTGTTTTTACATATTCACATATACACATTAATAAAAAAAAAAATAATAAAATAAAAAAAAATACGATGATCGCAATTTGATTGTGTACACCTATGTTTGCAACTACATGAATTTATATGTATTTTTCCCCTTCAGTTGTCTGTCTGTCTGCTTATTCATATATTCATTTATTTATTCGTTTATTTACTCGTTTATTTACTCGTTTATTTATTCGTTTATTTATTCATTTATTTATTCGTTTATTTATTCATTTATTTACTCGTTTGTTTGTTTATTCATTTATTTTTTTTTTTTTTTAGGCAATAGTAAAAACATTAAGCGAACTAAACAATTCAAAAGACAATAAATGGCATATTAAAGGCAAGCTAATAAATTACAAAAAAGAAAACAACATACAATTAATATATGTAGAAAACGCTTCTCTTACTTTTAATAAAATTATTTTTCACCTTCCTTTGTTAAAAATTAAATCAATAGATAATTAACACGTTTGTAAACGTATACATAGTTGTATACGTTAGTACTTATCTACCTGTGTAGGTACATATGATATATATTGTATAACTATTTTTATTTTCTCTTTTTTTTCTCCTTTTTTTTTTTTACTTTTTTTTGTTTATTTTTATTCAAATTTTATATAAAAGATGTTATAGCCACGGTTTTGGCCTTTTTTTTTTATTTTTTTTTTTTTTTGTCATTTTAAACGCTTTCAAACAATGATCAATTTATCCCTTTTCTCACGAATAACACAAAGTAAAAATATATATAATAACAAAAAAACAAAAAAACAAAAAAAAACTCCGTTTTGATTTTCGTAAAAAAAGAATAATAAATTGATAAAAATAAAAAAAACACTTTTTTTTTTTTTGTTTTTAATCAATATTACAAATATGTAGAAAGGTAGTACATATATTTATGCCGACGTGTTCATGTCATTAACATTTATTAATATACATTTATATATGCATAATATATGCATAATATATGCATAATATATGCATAATACATGCATAATATATGCGTAACATATATATTAGTGCTTGCTGTAACGTATTAAACGTAATATAAACCAAC
>NW_022292399.1:134137-147785 GCF_002776525.5 Piliocolobus tephrosceles | reverse complement strand
CAGGGCTACTTTGGATCTCATTGAGGCCTACGCTGATAAAGAAAATACCATCATTCTTAGCAAATTATCACAAGAAGAGAAAACCAAACACCGCATGTTCTCACTCATAGGTGGGAACTGAACAATGAGCTCACTTGGACTCGGGAAGGGGAACATCACACACTGGGGCCTATCATGGGGAGGGGGGAGGGGGGAGGGATTGCATTGGGGAGTTATACCTGATATAAATGATGAATTGATGAGTGCTGACGAGTTGATGGGTGCAGCACACCAACATGGCACATGTATACATATGTAACCTGCACGTTATGCACATGTACCCTAGAACTTAAAGTATAATAAAAAAAAATTTTAATTATATTACGCAGTTTGGAAACTCTATCATGCACAGATCCACGAAGGGACATTCGGGAGCACATTCAGGCATACGGTGAAAGAGGAGATATCTTCAGATAAAACCTGGGTAGAAGCTTTCTGAGAAACTACGTGATGTATGCATTCCACTCAGGGAATGATACCTCTTTTCTCACAAGGCAGTGTTTGAACATTGTTTCTGTGAAACAGGAAAATTGATATTTTGAAACGCCTTGAGGACTACAGCAAGCAGTGAAATGTACTGAAATAAAATCGAGGAAGAAGCGTTCCAAGAATCTGCGCTCTGATATGTGCATTCACTTCACAGTGTTAATGCTTACTCTATGGTGCCCCGTTTCGAAGCTGTCTTTGAGGAATCTGTGAAGGTATATAGTTAGTGACAACCGGAGACTTTTGGTGAGTGAGGAAACGACTTCCGGTGAAACCTGCAGAGAAACATTCTGAGCAACTGCTTGCGATGTGTGTATTCGTCTCCTAGAGTTAAACCATTCTTTGTTTTGAGCAGCTTGAAATCATTGTTTTTGTGGCATCTGAGGAAGGACATTTGGGAAAGATCCTTAGAATACGGAGAAAGAAATATCCTCAGGTAAAATCCAGAAGGAAGCTTTCTGGGAAACAGCTCTGTGTCGTCTTAATTAATCTTACTCAGGTTACCTCTCTTGTCATGGAGCAGTTTTCTAGCCCTGTGTATGTTTAGTGTTTGATGAAATATTCAGGAGCACTTTGAGGCTTATGGTGAAAAAGGAAATATGATCAGACCGAACCTGGAGAGAAGCTTTCCAAGGAACTGCTTTGTGACGTGTGCATTTCAGTCACAGTGTTATACCTCTCTACTCATACAAGGTCAGGGAAACCCTTTTGTAGAAACAGATACCAAGTGATATTCGGGAGCATGTTGATGCTGATGATGAAAAGGGAAATAGCCTCAGACAACAACTGGAAAGAATCTTTCTAGGAAACTACTCTGTTATATGTGTAATCATCTCACATAGATAAAGCTTTCTTTACATTACGCAGTTTGGAAACTGTCTTGGACGGATCCATGAAGGGACCTTCGGGAGCACATTATGGACTATGATGAAAAAGGAAATATCTTCAGATAAAAAGTGGAAAGAAGCTTTCTGTGAATCTGATTTTTGCTATGTTTTTTCATCTCACATAGATGAAGCTTTCTTTACATTATGCAGCTTGGAGAATCCCTCGTGGATGTTTGGGTTCACAGTCGGGCATAAGGTGAAATCGGAAATATAGTCAGATAAAAAGTGGTGAGAAGATTTCTGAGAAAATGCTTGGTGATGTGTGCATTCCACTCAGGGGATTATAACTTTCTTCTCACAAGACACAGTTTGAACACTGCTCCTGTAAAACCAAAAGAGTGATATTTGGAGCACATTGAAGACTGTGGCAAAAAGTGAAATGTCGTCCAATAAAAAACAGAAAGAAGCACTCTTAGAAACTGCTCTCTGAAATGTCCATTATTTTCACAGGTTAAAGCTTACCCTACATTTCCCATTTTAAAAAACGGTCTTTGTGGGTTCTGCGAAGGGATAGTAAGTGGTGACCGGAGGATAGTGTTAGGGAAGGAAATGTCTTCCATCGAAAATAGGGGGGATGATTTCTGCGCAACACTTTTTTGATGTTTGTATACATCTCATAGAGTTAAATAATTCTTTGGATTGAGCAGTTTGAAATCACTGTTTCTTTATAATCTGAGAAGGGACATTTGGAAACGTTCTTTAGAATATCCTGAAAAATAAATAACCTCAGAGAGAAACCAGAAGGAAGCTTGCAGTGAAAATGCTCTATGTCACGTGAATTTAGCTCACACAGTTAAGCTTCTCTTTTCATTTAGCTGTATCATAACACTGTTTTTGTTTAGTCTGTGAAGGGATATTCTGGAGGGCTTTGAGGCTTATGGTGAGAATGGAAACGACTTCAGATTGAAACTGGAGAGAAGATTTCTGTGGATCTGCTTTGTGACGTGTGCTTTCCACTCACAGAAGTATGCCTTTCTTCTCCTAGAGGATTCCAGAATCCCTTTTGGAGAAAAAGCTACCAAGACATATTCGGGAGTATAGCGATGACTATGGTGAAAAAGGAAACATCCTCAGACAAAAACTGGAAAGATTTCTGTTAAACTGCTTTGTGTTAGATATATTTATTCATCTCGCATAGTTAAAACTTTAATTATATTACGCAGTTTGGAAACTCCATCATGCACAGAGAAGCAAAAGGACGTTCGGGAACACATTCAGGCCTACGGTGAAAGGGGAGATATCTTCAGATAAAAACTGGATAGAAGCTTTCTGAAAACTAATGAATGATGTATGCATTCCACTCAGGGAGTTATACCTCTCTTTTCACAAGGCAGTGTTTGAACACTGTTCCTGTAAAACCGAAAATGTGATATTTTGGAACACATTGAGGACTGTGGTGCATAGTAAAATATAGTGAAATAAAATTGAGGAAGAAGCGTTCCAACAATCTTCTCTCTGATATGTTCATTCACTTCACAGGGTTAATGCTTACTCTATGTTGCTGATTTGCGAAACTCTGTCTTTGAAGAATCTGTGCAGGGATATTTAGTGACGCCCGGAGGCTTGTGGAGAGCAAGGAAACGTCTTCCAATGAAAACTGCAGAGAAACGTTCTGAGCAACTGCTTTGTGATGTGTGTATTCGTATCATAGAGTTAAACCATTCTTTGGATTGAGCAGCTTGAAATCACTGTGTTTGTGGAATATGAGGAAGGAAATTTGGGAACGATCCTTAGAATATGGAGAAGGAAATATCCTCAGGAAAAATCCATAAAGAAGCTTTCTGTGAAACTGTTCTGTGTCATCATAATTCCTCTGACTCAGATAAGCCTCTCTTTTCATTGAGCAGTTTTCCAGCCCTGTGTATGTTAAGCATGTGATGGGATATTCGTTAGCACTTTGAGGCTAATGGTGAAAAAGGAAAGATGTTCAGACCGAAACTGGAGAGAAGCTTTCCGAGGAAATGCTTTGTGACGTGTGCATTCCAATCACAGTGTTATACCTCTCTTCTCATAAAACTTTGGGGAATCCCTTTTGGAGAAACAGGTACCAGGTGATATTGAGGAGCATGTTGATGTCGATGTTGAAAAGGGAAATAGCCTCAGACAAAAACTCGAAAGAACCTTTCTAGGAAACTACTCTGTGATATCTAATCATCTCACATAAATAAAGCTTTCTTTACACTACGTAGCTTAGAAACTGTCATGGATGGATCCACGAAGGAACACAGCACATTCTGGACTATGGTAAAAAAAGGAAATATCTTTAGATGAAAACTGGAAAGAAGCTTTCTGTGAATCTGATTTTTGCTATGTTTAGTCATCTCACATAGATGAAGCTTTCTTTACATTACACAGCTTGGAAACTCCCTCGTGGATGTGTGTAATCACATTCGGGCCTATGCTGAAATAGGATATATAATCAGATAAAAACGGGAGAGAAGCTTTCTGTGAAATTGCTTGGTGATGTGTGCATTCCACTCAGGAAGTTATAACTTTCTTCTCATTAGGCACAGCTTGAACACTGTTCCTTTAAAACCAAAAGAGTGATATTCGGAGCACATTGAAGAATATGGCAAAAACTGAAATGTCGTCCAATAAAAAATAGAAAGAAGCACTCGAAGAAACTGTTCTCTGACATGTTCATTATTTTCACAGGGATAAAGCTTACTCTACATTTCCCAGTTTAAAAGTCGGTCTCTGAGGATTCTGCGAAGGGATAGTAAGTGGCGACCGGAACACTGTGTGAGGCAAGGAAATGTCTTCCATCGAAAATCGGATGGAAGCTTTCTGCGCAACTCTTTTTTGAAGTTTATATTTATCTCATAGAGTTAAATCATTCTTTGGATTGAGCATTTAGAAATCACTGTTTCTGTGGAATCTGAGAAGGGACATTTGGAAACACTCTTCAGAATATCCTGAAAAAGAAATAACCTCAGAGAGAAACCGGAAGGAAGCTTTCTGTGAAACTGCACTGTGTCACGTGAATTCCACTCACACAGTTAAGCTTCTCGTTTCATTGAGCTGTATCATAACACTGTTTTTGTTTAGTCGGAGCAGGGATATTCTGGAGGGCTTTGAGGCTTACAGTAGGAAAGGAAACATCTTCAGAAAGAAACTGGAGAGAAGCTTTCTGAGTAGCAGCTTTGTGACATGTGCATTCCCCTCACAGAAATATATCTTTCTTCTCTGAGAGGATTCCGGAATTCCTATGGGAGAAAAGCTACAAAACAGACATTTGGGAGTATAGGGAAAGCTATGGTGAAAAGGCAAATATCCTCAGAGAAAAACTGGATAGAAGATTTCTGTGAAACTGCTTTGTGTTAAATATATTTATTCATCTCGCATGCTTAAAGCTTTAATTATATTGCACAGTTTTGAAACTCCGTCATGCACAGATCCATGAAGGTACGTTTGATAGCCCATTCAGGCCTATGGTGAAAGAGGAGATAACTTCAGATAAAAACTGGATAGAAGCTTTCTGAGAAACTACTTTGTGATGTATGCATTCCACTCAGGAAGTTATACCTCTTTTCTCACAAGGCAGTGTTTGAACACTGTTCCTGTGAAACCGAAAAAGTGATATTTCAGAACGCATTGAGGACTATGGCGAGTAGTGAAATATACTGAAATAAAATCGAGGAAGAAGCATTCTAAGAATATGCTCTCTGAAATGTGCATTCATTCATAGAGTTAATGCTTGCACCATGTTGCCCAGTTTTGAAACTCTGTCTTTGAAAAACCTGTGAAGGGATATTTAGTGACGCCTGGAGGCTTGTCGTGAGTGAGAAAAGATCCTCTGATGAAACCTGAAGAGAAACGTTCTGTAAAACTGCTTTGTGATGTGTGTATTCGTTTCATAGAGTTAAACCATTCTTTGGATTGAGTAGCTTGAAATCACTGTTTTTTTGTTATCTGAGGAAGGACATTTGGGAATGATCCTTAGAATATGGAGAAAGAAATACCCTCAGGTAAAATCCAGAAGGAAGCTTTCTGTGAAAATGCTCTGTGTCGTCTTAATTCCTCTCACTCAGATAAGCCTCTCTTTTCATTGAGCAGTTTTCTAGCCCTGTGTATGTTTAGCACGTGATGGGATATTCGGGAGAACTTTGGGGCTAATGGTTAAAACGGAAATATGTTGAGACCGAAATTTGAGAGAAACTTTCCGTGGAACTGCTTTGTGACATGTGCATTCCCTTCACAGTGTTATACCTCTCTTCTCATACAGCATCGGGGAAACTCTTTTGGAGGAACAGGCAACAAGTGATATTTGGGAGCTAGTTGATGCTATTGGTGAAGAGGGAAATAGCCTCAGACAAAACCTGGAAAGATGCTTTCTAGGAAACTACTCTGTGATATGTGTAATCATCTCACATAGATAAAGCTTTCTTTGCATTATGCAGCTTGGAAACTGTCATGGACGGATCCAAAAAGAGACATTCGGGAGCACATCCAAGACTATGCTGAAAAAGGAAATATCTTCAGATAAAAACTTTAAAGAAGCTTTCTGTGAATCTGCTTTTTGCTATATTTATTCATCTCACAGAGATGAAGGTTTCTTTACATTATGCAGCTTGGAAACTCCCTCGTGGATGTATCCGGAAATGGGATATTTGGGATCCAATTCGGGCCTATGGTGAAAGAGTAAATACAGTCAGATAAAAACTGGATAGAAGGTTTTTGAGAAACTGCTTGGTGATGTGTGCATTCCACTCAGGGAGTTATAACTTTCTTCTCATAAGGCACAGTTTGAACACTGTTCCTGTAAAACCAAAAGAGTGATATTTGGAGCATATTGAAGACTATCGCAAAAAGTGAAATATCGGCTAATAAAAAACAGAAAGAAGCACTCGAAGAAGCTGCTCTCTGAAATCTCCATTCTTTCCACAGGGTTATAACTTACTCTACATATACCAGGTTGAAAGTCGGTTCTGAGGTTTCTGTGAAGGGATAGTAAGTGGCAACCAGAGGCCTGGGTCGAGCAACGAAATGTCTTCCATCAAAAATCGGAGAGAATCTTTCTGTGCAACTCTTTTGTGATGTTTGTGTTCATATCCTAGAGTTAAATCACTCTTTAGATTGAGCAGTTTGAAATCACTGTTTCTGTGGTATCTGAGAAAGGACATTTGGAAACGCTCTTAGAATATCCAAAAAAGAAATAACCTCAGAGAGAAACCAGAGGGAAGCTTTCTGTGAAACTGCTCTGTGTCACGTGAATTCCACTCACACAGTTAAGCTTCGCTTTTCATTGAGCTATATCATAACACTGTTTTTGTTTATTCTGCGAAGGGGTATTCTGGACGGCTTTGAGGCTTACAGTGAGAAAGGAAACGTCTTCAGTTAGAAACTGGAGAGAAGCATTCTGAGGAGCTGCTTTGTGTCATGTTCATTCCACTCACAGAAATATACTTTTCTTCTCCTAGAGGATTCCGGAATCCCTTCGGAGAGCTACCAAGACATATTCGGGAGTATAGCAATGACTATGGGGAAAAAGGAAATATGCTCAGACAAAAACTGGAAAGAGGATTTCTGTGTGCTTTGTGTTAGCTATATTTATTAGTCTTGCATAGTTAAACATTTCTTTTATTACTCAGTTTGGAAACTCTGTCATGCACGAATTCGTGGAGGGTCATTAGGGAGCACATTGAGGCCGAAGGTGAAAGAGGAGAAATCTTCAGGTAAAACTGCATAGAAGCTTTCTGAGAGACTACTTTGTGATGTATGCATTCCACCCTGGGAGTTATACCTCTTTTCTCACAAGGCAGCATTTTAACACTGCTCCTGTGAAACCGAAAATGTGATATTTTGGAACGCATTGAGGACTCTGGCTAATATTGAAATATACTGAAGTAAAATCGAGGAAGAAGAGTTTCAAGAATATGGTCTCTGATATGTGCATTCACTTCACAACTTTAATGCTTACTCTTTGTTGCCCAGTTTTGAAACTCTGTTTTTGAAGAATCTGTGAAGGGATATTTAGTGAGGCCTGGAGGCATGTCATCAATGAGGAAACGTCTTCCAATGAAACCTGCAGAGAAATGTTCTGAGCACCTGCTTTGCGATCTGTGTATTTGTCTCATACAGTGAAGCCATTCTGTTGGTTGAACAGCCTGAAGTCACTGTTTTTGTGGAATCTGAGGAGGTATATTTGGGAACGATCCTTAGAATATGGAGAAAGAAATATCATCAATAAAATCCAGTAGTAGGAAGATTTCTGTGAAACTGCTCTTTGTTGTATTAATTCCTCTCGCTCAGTTAAGCCTCTCATTTCATTGAGCAGTTTTCTAACCATGCTTATGTTTAGCCTGTGATGGGATACTCGGGAGCACTTTGACACTTATGGTGAAAAAGGAAATATGTTCAGACCGAAACTGGAGAGAAGCTTTCCTAGGAACTGCTTTGTGACGTGTGCATTCCTCTCACAGTGTTATGCCTCTCTTCTCCTACAGCGTCTGGGAAACCCTTTTGGCGAAACAGTTACCAGGTGATATTCAGGGCCATGTTGATGCCGATGGTGAAAAGGGAAATACCCTCAGACAAAAACTGGAAAGAAGCTTTCTAGGAAACTACTCTGTGATATGTGTCATCATCTCACATAAATCAAGCTTTCTTTACATTACGCAGCATGGAAAGTGTCATGGATGGATCAACGAGGGGACCTTCAGGAGCACATTCTGGACTGTGGTGAAAAAGGAAATATCATCAGATAAAAAGTGGAAGAAGCTTTCTGTGAATCTGATTTTTGTTATGTTTATTCATCTCACATAGATGAAGATTTCTTTACATTACAGAGCTTGGATGCTGCCTCGTGGATGGATCCGCAAGGGGATATTTGGGATCACATATGGGCCTATGGTGAAATAGGAAATATAGTCAGATAAAAACTGAAGAGAAGTTTTCTGAAAAACTGCTTGGTGACGTGTACATTCCACTCAGGGAGTTATAACTTTCTTCTCATAAGGCACAGTTTGAACACTGTTCCTGTAAAAGCAAAAGAGTGATATTTGGAGCACATTGAAGACTATGGGAAAATGTGAAATGTCGTCCAATAAAAAATAGAAAGAAGCACTCGAAGAAACTGCTCTCTGACGTGTCCATTATTTTCACAGGGTTAAAGCTTCCTGTACATTTCCCAGTTTGAAATTCAGCCTTTGAGGATTCTGCGAAGGGATAGTATGTGGCAAACGGAGGCCTATGTCGAGCAAGGAAATGTCTTCCATCAAAAAAGGGGGAGAATCTTTCCGTGCAAATTTTTCGTAATGTTTGTATTCATTGCATAGCTTTAAATGATTCTTTAGATTGAGCAGTATGAAATCACTGTTTCTGTGGAATCTGAGAAAGGACGTTTGGAAACGCTCTTTAGAATATCCTGAAAAAGAAATAACCTCAGAGAGAAACCAGAAGGAAGCTTTCTGTGAAACTGCTCTGTGTCACATGAATTCTGCTCACACAATTAAGCTTCTCTTTTCATTGAGCTGTATCATAACACTGTTTTTGTTTAGTGTGCCAAGGGATATTCAGGAGCCCTTTGAGACTTACGGTGAGAAAGGAAACGTCTTCAGATAGAATGAAATGTACCTTTCTTCTCATAGAGGATTCCGGAATGCCTTTCGGAGAAAAACCTCCCAACAGATATTCGGGAGCATAGCGGCAACTATGGTGAAAAAGGAAACATCCTCAGACAAAAACTGGAAAGAAGATTTCTGTTAAACTGCTTTGTGTTAGATATATTTATTCATCTCGCATAGTTAAAACTTTAATTCTATTACGCAGTTTGGAAACTCCGTCATGCACATATACGTGAACCGACATTCGGGAGCACATTCAGGCCTAGGGTGAAAGAGGAGGTATCTTCAGATAAAAACTGGATAGAAGCTTTCTGAGAAACTACTTTGTGATGTATGCATTCCACTCAGGGAGTTATACCTCTTTTCTCACAAGGCAGTGTTTGAACACTGTTCCTTTGAAACCGAAAAAGTGTTATTTTGGAACGCAGTGACGACTATGGCGAATAGTGAAATTTACTGAAATAAAATCGAGGAAGAAGCGTTCCAAGAATCTGCTCTCTGATATGTGCATTCACTTCACATTGTTAATGCTTACTCTTTGTTGCCCAGTTTCGAAAATCTGTTTTTGGAGAATCTGTGAAGGGAAATTGAGTGACGCCTGGAGGCTTGTGGTGAGCGAGGAAATGTCTTCCAATGAACCCTGCAGAGAAACGTTCTGAGCAACTGCTTTGTGATGTATGTATTCGTCTCCTAGAGTTAAACTGGAAAGAAGCATTCTGTGAATCTGCTTTTTGTTATGTTTATTCATCTCACACAGAAGAAGCTTTTTTTACATTAGGCAGCTTGGAAACTCCCTCGTGGATGGATCCACGAAGGGATATTTGGGATCACATACGGACCTATGGTGAAATAGGAAATATACTCAGATAAAAACTGGAGAGAAGCTTACTGAGAAACTGCTTGGTGATGTGATCATTCCACGCAGGGAGTTATAACCTTCTTCTCATAAGGCACAGTTTGAACACTGTTCCTGTAAAACCAAAAGAGTGATATTCGGAGTACAATGAAGACGATGGCAAAAAGTGAAATGTCGTCCAATAAAAAAAAGAAAGAAGCACCCGAAGAAACTGCTCTCTGACATGTCCATTGTTTTCACAGTGTTAAAGCTTCCTCTACTTTTCCCAGTTTGAAAGTCAGTCTTTGAGGTTTCTGAGAAGGGATAGTAAGTGGCAACCGGAGGCCTATGTTGAGCAAGGAAATGTCTTCCATCAAAAATTGGAGAGAATCTTTCTGTGCAACTCTTTTGTAATGTTTGTATTCATCGCATAGCGTCAAATGATTCTTTAGATTGAACAGTTTGAAATCACTGTTTCTGTGGAATCTGAGAAAGGACATTTGGAAATGCTCTTTAGAATATCCTGAAAAAGAAATAACCTCAGAGAGAAACCAGAAGGAAGCTTTCTGTGAAACTGCTCTGTGTCACGTGAATTCCGCTCAACAGTTAAGCTTCTCTTTTCAGTGATCAGTACCATAACACTGTTTTTGTTTTGTCTGAGAAGGGGTAGTCAGGAGAGCTTTCAGACTCACGGTGAGAAAGTAAACGTCTCCAGATAAAAACTGGAGAGAAGCGTTCTGAGGAGCTGCTTTGTGACATCTGCATTCCACTCCCAGAATTATACCTTTCTTCTCCTAGAAAATTCCGAAATACCTTTTGGAGAAAGACATACCATGAGACATTTTGAAACCTTGAAACCTTGAGAGAAACATTCTGAGAAACTGCTTTGCGATGTGTGTATTCATCTCGTAGAGTGAAATCATTCTTTGGACTGAGCAGCTTGAAAGCTGTTGTTGTGGCCTCTGAGGAAGTACATTTGGGAACGATGCTTAGAACCTGGAGAACGAAATATACTCAGGTTAACTCCAGAAGGAAGCTTTCTGTTAAACTGCTCTGTGTCATCTTAATTATTCTCTCTCAGTTTAGCCTCTCTTTTCTTTGAGCAGTTTTCTAACCCTGTGTATGTTTAGCATGTGATGGGATATTCGGGAGCACTTTCAGGCTTGCATTCTAAAAGGAAATATGTTCAGACCAAAACTGGAGGGAAGCTTTCCGAGGAAGTGCTTTGTGACGTGTACATTCCACTCACAGTGTTATATCACTCTTCTAATACAGCTTCAGTGAAACCCTTTTGGAGAAACGGGTAGTAAGTGTTATTTGGGCATATGTTGATGCCGATGATTAAAAGGGAAACAGTCTCAGACAAAAACTGGAAAAAAACTTTCTAGGAAACTTCTCTGTGATACGTGTAATCATCTCACATCGATAAACTTTCTTTACATTACACAGCTTGGGAACTCTCATGGACGTAACCAAGAAGGCACCATCGGTAGTACATTGAGGTCTATGGTGAAAAAGGAAATATCTTCAGATAAAACTGGAAAGAAGCTCTGTGAATCTGATTTTTGCTATGTTTATTTACCTCACATAAATGAAGTTTCTTTACATTACTCAACTTGGAGACACCCTCGTGGATGGATCCACGATGGGATATTTGTAATCACATTCGGGCGTATGTTGAAACAGGAAATATAGTCAGATAAAAACTGGAGAGAAGCTTTGAAAAACTGCTTGCTGTTGTGAGCATTCCATTCAGGGAGTTATAACTTTTTTCTCATAAAGCACAGCTTGAACACAGTTCCTGTAAAACCAAAAAAGTGATATTCGGATCACATTGAAGACTATGACAAAAAGTGAAATGTCGTCCAATAAAATATAGAAAGAAGCACTCAACGAAACTGCTCTCTGACACATCCATTCTTTTCACAGGGTTATATTTTACTCTACATTTCCCAGTTTGAAAGTCGGTCTTTGAGGGTTCTGCGAAGGGATAGTAAGTGGCAACCATAGGCCCGTTTCGAGCAAGCTAATGTTTTCCATCGAAAACTGGAGAGAATCATTCTGCACAACTCTTTTGAGATGTTTTTGATTTGCTCCAGACGACCATCAGAGTAAGTGCCAGAGTACAGTCAAGTAGGCAGGGTAAAAGAAAACTTTCTTAACTAGCCAATGTGAAGGAGGGGCGAGGTTCACTGGTCTCCGGCAGCGGAGGTAGAGGAAGTCACTCCAGCATTCTCAGACGAGGTTCCTGGGTCCTGCGTACGAAGAGGGGCCAAGGAAGTTCATGCCGCGCATCCGCTGGGAGCGACATTTATATCCTGGGCCTGGGAGTGGGAGGGCAGTGGGCAGGACATAGGCGGTTCGGTGGCGGGGCGGTAGGCACGGCTAGGTAGGTTTCAATTTTCTCCGTCAGACGTCAGACTGCGCCTGTGCAGTCGACCTGTGTCTTTCCCGGGGGTGGGAAAGTTTACAATAAAGAACCTGGAAATGCCCCATTTAGTCCCTTTGTTCTTTTGTTCCCTCCTTCCCTCCGTCCAGACTGTCCAACCTTTTATTGATTATAGTGATAGGGGGCGTCGTTGTCTGTCTAGCTGCTTTCTGCTGTTTGGGAGCATTGTTATGAGGGTCTATCGTTGGCACCTTGACATAGGGAGGTAGGAGCATCTGGTTGAAGGTGACACGGGTAATCTCGTGATCTTTGGCTCGGAGAAATTTGATTAAAACAGGAGCAAAACATAAGACAAGACAGAGGATTAGTATGGGAATTAGGAACGGGAGCATCTGCTGTATTAAGGGCAGCAGCCATAACTGTGGTCCGAGGGTGAAGGGGCTATTGTAGGTTTTTAATAATGCTTTAATCCTGTTTAGGGTTTCGATGTTAGTGTCTACTAGGCCTGAATCATTTATGTAATAGCAGCATTCTTCTCCTAAGAAGAGACATGTTCCCTCTTTTTTGGCAGTAAGTAAATCTAATGCTCGCCTATTTTGTGCTGCTAACTGGGCCACTGAGGTAATTTGACGCTGCAGAGAGGCCAGGTTTCAGCTGAAGCCTCTATGGCCTCTCAGATTTGAGCTGCTACAGATCAGGTAGACTGTACCTAGTGGGCAAGTGCCCCAGTTCCAAGCCCTGACGCCACTAAGGAGGAGGCCAGGGAGACTCTGATGACTAGGGGAAGGAAGACAGCCCATTTTTGGAGATCATTAGGAGGAGGGTTAAATTGTATGATGAGTTCAACTACTTCTGCATTGCTATATAAGGTTAAACTAGGTACTAAGGACACTGGGACACAGAGGGATTGACCAAGGGATATGTGATTAAGGACCTTGAAGAAGGTTTTGTTGCACCAGAAACAAACTCCAATGGGAGCCCTCTGGGTCTTAGCCGATGACTGGGCATAATTCCACCAGGAGGTGTTTGTGGTAGAGTAGCAGAAAGGAATAAAGGAAGGATTGGACTTTCTGGGTTTTGGTATAGTGGCACCTGGAGTAAGAACGGTTTTGGGAGGTGCCTATAACGTTAGTTGTAACCTTGAAAGCAGTAGGTAAGGGGACTGCAACTAAGGGGGCTCTTTCAATGGCTGCACAGAGGAAACAGTGGGAGAGATTTATTAGGTTGGCTGCCCGTGTTAGGTTTAACCCTTGATGGGCTAGTTTTAACCATGAGAAGGGGTCCTTACTGGAGAAGTGTAATTGATCTTGTAAGGCCTGTTCTTGTGATCGTATGGCTAAGGTTAAATTCTGTAAGACTTGTATGTTTTGAGCAAGTGATTATTGCTGGACAAGTGCTCTTTTCATCAGGAGAGCAGCCATGGGATATGAACTAACAATTGTGTAGC
>NW_022292399.1:118596-134127 GCF_002776525.5 Piliocolobus tephrosceles | reverse complement strand
TGTCGAGTCTCGAGGGAGAGTTTTGTGAGTTCCTGCTTGATGAGCCCGTTGGCCTTCTCTACTTCACCAGAGGACTGAGGTCTATAAGGGATGTGGAGTTTCCAGGTAATGTGTAGAAGGGTTGCCACTTGCTGGCATACTTTCGAGGTGAATGCTGGGCCGTTGTCAGACTGAAGAGTGAGTGGAAGGCCGAACCTAGGTATAATGGGTTCAATGAGTATGGAGGCAAATATATTGGTGGTTTCTCCTGTAGTAGGATAGGTTTCTGTCCATCCTGTAAAGGTATCAATGAGGGTTAAGAGATATTTGAATTTTTTATGCCTTGGCATGTGGGTAAAGTTAATGTGCCAATCTTCGCCTGGTTGGTGCACTCTGAGTTGACGGCTCGGATGGGGGTGGAACAATGCACCTAGAGGGTTTGACTTGACACATGTGGAGCACTGTCGGTTGATTATAATTAGGTGTTTCCTGAGTGTGGGGCAGTGAATGAGGGGGCTTACGAGGTTATATAGAGCTTTTGGTCCTAGGTGTAGGGAATTATGTATGTCTTTTAGAATGGTGTGGAGTTGAGTTTCAGGAATAAGTAATTTATTATTGAGGTAAATCCAATTGTCTGCGCCTATTTTGGCTGTTGAATCTTGTAATAGTTTGGTCTTTTCCTCTTGGGTATAAGTAGGGGGTATATTGAGGAGAGAGAAAACAAATAGAGGGAAGTGTGGGAGTGGAGAATCCGGCAGCCGACTTGGCAGTGGGGTTGGCAAAATTATTGCCAGCTGCCACTGAGTTAGATGGAGTCTGATGACCTTTACAGTGTCTGATGGCTGCTCTGGAAGGTGCTGATAAAGCATCTAGCAGTTTGAGTATCTGTTTTTTTGTTGACTATAGGGGTGCCACTGGTGGTTAGGAACCCTCTCTCTTTCCAGATGACAGAGTGGGTGTTACAGGGAGAATGAATGGGGATGAGGATGTGTTGGCTGAGTAACCTAGTAATGATTGGTTTTAGTCCTCGCAAGTGTTGTGGACAGAGAGAGAACTGTGGGAGGGTTGGAAACTGAGATGGGTTTTTAAGTTTTATAAGTATTCATGGATGATGGTCCGCCATGACAGGAGTGGAAGTGTCCGACCCTTGGGGGTAGATAGGAATCGGGAAATCGGTGAAAGCATTAGTAGGATTGTTGGAGTCATTTGAGTTAGTCAATACTAGAAGCAGATGGCAGGCGCTAGTAGGGATGGAGATACAGGCTTTCAGTTGACTTAAAACATCTTGGCCCAGTAAGGGAGTGGGGCATGAAGGGATAATGAGGAACGAGTGTGCAGAATAGTTGTTGGCCAGGTAGCAATTAAGGGGTGGGGTTTTCCGAGGGCTGGACGGGGAGCCATTGACTCCTACAAGAGAAATATTGGAGGGAAGGCCTGGCCCTTCGAAAGATGGCAAAACAGAGTAGGTAGCCCTGCTGTCAATTAAAAAATTAATTGTCTTACCCGCTACCAGGAGAGTTACCCATGGCTCGGCAAGGGTGATGGGGGTCCCCGAGTCCCAGCACCTTCAGTCGTCATCCAGATGTTAGAGCTGGAAGGAGCTCCCAGGGTCCTGAGAAGGGACATCACGTTGAGGCACCATGCCCGTTTTCAGGATGGGGCAGTCAGACGTCCAGAGCCCTTCTTCATGGCACGCTGGACAAGGAGTTGTTGGCAGACGAGGGTTAGGACACTTTTTAGCCCAGTGTCCAGCTACTCTGCACTTATAGCACGGCTGCATTGGTTCTGGCGGTTGGGGACTCTGGGGACATCTATTAGCCCAATGCCCTGGGACACCACATTTATAGCAAGCCCCTTTTATTTTCTTTGAGCCTCCGGGATTTTGCTCTCCGGTTTAGGGTTACAGCTAGGCTGCAAAGCAGCAACTAAGGCTTGAGTCTGGAGCTGTACCTTCTGTCTTAGGCGTGCCTGTCATTGGGCCTCAGCCGTTTCCTCCATTGAATTATAGACCTTGAAGGCCGACTTGACTAGGTCTTGAATAGGAGTTTGGGGTCCATCCTCTGCCTTTTGGAGTTTTCTCCGAATATCCGAGGCCGATTGTGAAATAAAATATGATGCTAGAATAGTGGCCCCGGCTGGGGAAGCTGGGTCTAACCGAGTGTATTGAATTAAAGCCTCAGTTAGCCTGTTTAAAAATGTGGCCAGGTTATCATCTGGACCTTGAATAATTTCTTTTAGTCTATTAAAATTTACTACCTTATTTGAGGCTGCCTGCATACCAGCCAGAAGACATTCAGTCATCATATTTCATCTTCGGCAGCCTGGCTGGCCTACTTGATAGTCCCAGTCTGGGTCTATAGAGAGGACTGCTTGTTCCCCTAGTGGGAAGGCAGGGTCTGTTAAGTGTAATTGGTTGGCATGCTGCCTGCCCACCACTAGGATGCACTCTTGCTCCCCAGGGTTTAGAGTAGAGGTAAGAATAACCTGGAGATCATGCCAGGTTAAGTCATAGGCCTGGCAAAGGTATCTTAATTCTTTGGTGTAAATTGTAGGATTGACAGAAAAATCTCCTGAGCGTTTTTCAATCTTTGAAAGATCTGCTAGTGAGAAGGGACATGAACTTTGACTACGCCCTCTGCTCCGGACACTTCACGCAAGGGTGCTAAGACTGCAAGGGGGTTGGATAGGTGGGAGTAGGAGCGGGGGCAGTTAGGCAATCTTTAGAGTGGGTAAGGGCAGAGATAGGTGAACTAAAATGACCAGGGGGAAGTGCCGAGTGGTCGGAGGGAAGTGTAGCCTCAACAATGATGGGAGGTGCTGAGGAGGGAGGCGGAACAACAGGGAGAGCGGGAGGGGGAGGTGGAGCCAAAGGAGAAGGTGGGGCCAAAGCGGGAGGGGGAGGTGGAGTATACAGCGGGAGTGGAAAGGAGAGATGGGAAGTAAGGTCTTCAGGCAACTCAGACAGGAAAGATGACTCCTCTTTTTCAGAATTTGTTAGGTCTGCGTCCTTAGCCAACATGACTTGAGCCAAGGAACACTGGCTACACAGGTCCGGACGAGAACGCAAGGCCCAAAATCCTTGTATATAATTAATTTGGGACCACTTGCCTAAGCGTTGGCAGAAACTACTGAGGTCGATTAAAATGTTATGGCCTAGAGTGCCCTTAGGCGGCCATTGAAACTGATTGTCTAATTTATATTGTGGCCATGCCACAGTGGAGAGGAACACCAGTTGCCTTCGCCTGAGGTCTCGTTCTAGTTGCAAAGTTTTGAGATTGTTTAGAAGACATCCTAAAGGGGAGTCTCTAGGTATTTTGGATTGGGGGTTTCCCATTGCCTTCCTCTCGCCTATAGGCAGAAGCAGAAACCGAACTCTACCTGGCTACAAAGCGTCCTTTGGAGCCACTAGAGACTGGTGGGAGGCTCCTGGAGCCGAAATGTAGATTACCTCCAGGCAGACGTTTCCGTCCTGGACGAGTCTCCCATGGAGCGGAATGGAGTTCCTTTGGGCAGACGTCTCTGCCTTTGGGAACTTCCCTGGGACACCTGGTGACTGGAAAAAAAGCTTTGGGCCTGCGCAGGACTTCTGGCCAAGGAATATGAGAGGGAGACAAAAGGTACTCACCCCTAGGAGACTTGGAGGTAGGGAAAGCAATGTACAGGTCCTGCTCCATCTAGGGCGTGTAAGGAGGAAGCTCCTCGGACCTTGGGGGGACCTGAGGACAGGTCTCCTCCCGGGTTTTGGCACCAACCAGATTTGCTCCAGATGACCATCAGAGTAAATGCCAGAGAACAGGCAAGTAGGCATGGTAAAAGAAAACATTATTAACTAGCCAATGTGAAGGAGGGGCGAGGTTCACCAGTCTCCGGCGGAGGAGGCCGAGGAAGTCGCTCTGGTGTTCTCGGACGAGGTTCCTGGGACCCGAGTACGAGGAGGGACTGAGGAACTTCGGGCTGCGTGCCCGCCAGGAGGTGTTTTATGTCCTGGGCCTGGGAGTGGGAGGGCAGTGGGCGGGACATAGGTGGGTCGGGGGCGGGGCGGTAGGCGCGGCTAGGTGGGTTTCGAGTTTCTCAGACAGCCATCAGACTGCGCCAGCGCAGTCAACCTGTGTCTTTCCTGGTGGCGGGAAAGTTGACAATGAAGAACCCCGAAATGGGCCATTATAGTCCCTTTGTTATTTTGTTCCCTCCTTCCCTCCGTCCAGACAGTTTGTATTCATCTCATAGAGTTACATCATTCTTTGGATTGAGCAGTTTGAAATCACTGTTTCTGTGGAATCTGAGAAAGAACATTTGGAAACACTTTTTAGAATATCCTGAAAAAGAAATAAACTGAGAGGGAAACCAGAAGGAAGCTTTCTGTTAAACTGCTCTGTGTCACATGAATTCCGTTCACACAGTTAAGCTTCCTTTTCATTGAGCAGTATCAAAACAGTGTTTTTGTTTAGTCTGCAAAGGGATATTCAGGAGAGCCTTGAGGGTTAAGGTGAGAAAGGAAACGTCTTCAGATAGAGACTGGAGAGAAGCTTTCTGGGGAGCTGCTTTGTGACGTGTGCATTCCACTCACAGAAATTTACCTTTCTTCTCATAGAGGATTATGGAATTCGTTTTGGAGAAAAAGCTACCCAGAGACATTCGGGAGTATAGGGATGTCTATGGTGAAAAAGGAAATATCCTCAGACAAAAACTGTAAAGAATATTTCTGTGAAAGTGCTTTGCGTTACATATATTGATTCATCATGTATAGTGAAAACTTTTCTTATATTACGCAGTTTGGAAAATGTGCCATGTATGCATCCGCACAGGGACATTCGGTGGGCACATTCAGGCCTATGGTGAAAGAGGAGATATCTTCAAATAAAAATTGGATAGAAGCTTTCTGAGAAACTACTTTGTGATGTATGCATTCCACGCAGAAAGTTATACCTCATTTCTCACAAGGCAGCGTTTGAACACTGTTCCTGTATAATCAAAAGGTGATATTTTGGAGCACTTTGAGGACTATGGCGAATATTGAAATAAACAGAAATAAAATCGAGGAAGAAGTGTTCCAAGAATCTGCTCTGAGATATGTGCATTCAGTTCACAGAGCTAATGCTTACTCTATGTTGCTGAGTTTCGAAACTCTGTCTTTGAAGAATCTGTGAAGGGATATGTAGTGACACTCGGTGCTTGTGGTGAGCATGGAAACGTCTACCAATGAAAACTGCAGAGAAACTTTCTGAGCAACTGCTTTGTGATGTGTGTCGTCGTCTCATAGAGTTAAATCAATCTTTGGATTGAGCATCTTGAAATCACAGTTTCTGTGGCATCTGAAGAAGTACATTGGGGAACGATCCTTGGAATATGGAGAAAGAAATATCCTCAGGTAAAATCTAGAAGGAAGCTATCTGTGAAAATGCTCTGTGTCGTCTTAATTCCTCTTGCTCAGTTAAGCCTCCCTTTTCATTGAGCAGTTTTCTAACCATGTGTATTTTAAGCATGTGGTGGGATACACGGGAGCACTTTGAGGCTTACAGAGAAAAAGGATATTTTCAGACCGAAACTGGAGAGAAGCTTTCCGAGGAACTACATCATGACGTGTGCATTCCACTCACAGTGTTTTACCTCTCTTCTCATACAGCGTCAGCGAAACCCTTTTGGGGAAACAGGTACCAAATGATATTCTGGAGCATGTTGATGCTGATGGTGGAAAGGAAAATAGCCTCTGACAAAAACTGGAAAGAAGGTTTCTAGGAAACTTCTCTGTGATATGTGTTATCAACATCCATAGATAAAGCTTTCGTTATATTATGGACCATGGAAATTATCATGAACGGGTCCATGAAGGGAACTTTGGGAGCACATTTAGGAGTATAGTGATAAAGGAAATATCTTCAGATAAACACTGGAAAGAAACTTTATGTGAATCTGCTTTATGCTATGTTTATTTATCTCACATAGATGAAGCTTTCTCTACATTACACAGACTGAAAACTCCCTCGGGGGTGGATCCGCAAAGAGATATTTGGGTTCACATTCGAGCATATGGTGAAATAGGAAATATAGTCAGACAAAAATTGAAGAGAATCTTTCTGAGAAACTTCTTGGTGATGTGAGCATTCCACTCGGGGAGTTATAACTTTCTTCTCACAAGGCACAGTTTGAACACTGTTCCTGTAAAACAAAAGAGTGATGTTCGGTGCACATGGAAGACTATGCAAAAACTGAAATGACGTCCAATAAAAAAGAGAAAGAAGCACTTGAAGAAATTGCTCTCTGACATGTCCATTCTTTTCATAGGGTTAAAAATTACTCTAAATTTCCCAGTTTGAAAGTCGGTCTTTGAGGTTTACATGAAAGGATACTAAGTGGCAATCGGGGGCCTGTGTCGAGCAAGAAAATGTCTTCCATTGAAAACTGGACAGAAGCTTTCTGCACAACTCTTTTGTGATGTTTGCATTCATCTCATAGAGTTAAATCATTCGTTGAATTTAGCAGTTTGAAATCACTGTTTCTGTATGATCTGAGAAAGGACATTTGGAAATGCTCTTTAGAATATCCTGAAAAAGAAATAACCTCAGAGAGAAATCAAAAGGAAGCTTTCTGTGAAGCTGCTCTGTGTCACGTGAATTCTGCTCACACAGATAATCTTCTCGTTTCAATGAGCAGTATCAAAACACTGTTTTTGTTTAGTCTGAGAAGGGATATTCAGGAGCGCTTTGAGACTCATGGTGAGAAAAGAAAGGTCTTCAGAAAGAAACTGGACAAAAGCTTTCTTAGGAGCTGCTTTCTGACGTGTGAATTCGACTCACAGAAATATATCTTTCTTCTCCTAGAGGATTCCACAATCCCTTGAGGAAAAAACGCTACCAAGACACATTCGGGAATATAGGGACAGCTCTGGTGAAAAAGGAAATATACTGAGACAAAAACTGGAAAGAAGATTTCTGTGAAACTGCTTTGCGTTACATATATTGACTCATCTCGCATAGTTAAAACTTTTCTTGTATTACGCAGTTTGGAATCTCCATCATGCACAAATCCACGAAGGGACATTCGGGAGCACACTCAGGCGTATGGTGAAAGAGGAGATATCTTCAGATAGAAACTGGATAGAAGCTTTCTGAAAACCTACTTTGTGATGTATGCATTCCACTCAGGGAGTTATACCTCTTTTCTCACAAGGCAGTGTTTGAACACTGTTCCTGTGAAACCGAAAAAGTGATATTTCAGAGCTCAACAAAAACTATGGTGAATAGTGAAATATAGTGAAATAAAATCGAGGAAGAAGCGTTCCAAGAATCTAATCTCTGTTATGTGCATTGACTTCACAGAGTTAATGCTTACTCTATGATGCCCAGTTTCAAAACTCCCTCTTTGAAGAATCTATGAAGAGATATTTAGTGACGCCCAGAGGCTTGTGGGTAGCAAGGAAACGTCTTCCTATGAAACCTGCAGAGAAACATTCTGAGCAATTGTTTGCGATGTGTGTATTCGTCTCATAGAGTTAAACATGTCTTTGGAATGAGCAGCTTAAAATCACTGTTTTTGTGAAATCTGAGGAAGGACACTTGGGAAAGATCCTTAGAATATGCAGAAAGAAATATCATCAGGTAAAATCCAGAAGGAAGATTTCTATGAAACTGTTCTGTGTCATCTCGCTCAGTTAACCCTCTCTTTTCGTTGAGCAGCTTTCTAACCCTGTCTATGTTTAGTGTGTGATGGGATATTCATGAGAATTTTGAAGCTTGTGGTGTAAAAGGAAATAAGTGCAGACCGAAACTGGAGAGAAGCTTTCTGAGAAACTGCTTTGTGACGTGGGCATTACACTCAAAATCTTATGCCTCTGTTATCATACAGCGTCATGGAAACCCTTTTGGAGAAACAGGTACCAAGTGATATTCGGGAGTACATTGAAGCCAACGGTTAAAAGGGAAATAGCCTCAGACAAAACATGGAAAGAAGCTTTCTAGGAAACTACTCTGTGATATGTGTAATCATATCACATAGTTAAAGCTTTCTTTACATTACACAGCTTGGAAACTGTCATGGACGAATCCACGAAGGGACCTTCAGCAGCACATTGAGGACTATGGTGAAAAAGGAAATATCTTCAGATAAAAGTGGAAAGAAGCTTCTTGTGAATCTGCTTTTTGCTATGCTTATTCACCTCACATAGATGAAGATCCTTACATTACGCAACTTGTAAACTCCCTCATTGATGGATTCGTGAAGGGATATTTGGGATCACATTTGGGCCTACAGTGAAATATGAACTAGAGTCAGATAAAAACTGGAAAGGAGCTTTCTGAGAAAGTGCTTGCTGTTGTGAACATTCCATTCAGGGAGTTATACCTTTTTATCTCATAAGGCACAGCTTGAACACTGTTCCTGTAAAACTGAAAGAGCGATATTCAGAGCACATTGAAGACTATGGCAAAAAGTGAAATGTCGTCCATTAAAAAACAGAAAGAAGCACTCGAAGAAATTGCTGTCTGACACTGCCATTCTTTCACAGGGTTATAGCTTACTCTATATTTCCCAGTTTGAAAGTCAGTCTTTGAGAGTTCTGCGAAGGGATAGTAATAGGCAACCATAGGCCTGTGTCGAGCAAGCTAATATCTTGCATTGAAAACTGGAAAAAAGCTTTCTGTGCAACTATTTTGAGATGTTTGATTTCATCTCATAGAGATAAATCATTCTTTGGATTGAGCAGTTTGAAATCTCTGTTTCTGTGGAATCTGAGAAAGGACATTTAGAAACACTCTTTAGAATATCCTGAAAAAGAAATAACCTCAGAGATAAACAAGAAGGAAGCTTTCTGTGAAACTGCTCTGTGTCATGTGAATTCTGCTCCCAAGGTTAAGACTCTTTTTTTATTGAGCTGTATCATAACATTGTTTTTGTTTACTCTGAGAAGAGATTTTCAGGAGTGCTTTGAGACTCACGGTGAAAAAGGAAACCTCCTCAGATAGAAGCTGGAGAGAAACTTTCTGAGGAGCTGCTTTGTGACGTGTGCATTCCAATCACATAAATATGCCTTTTTCTCCTAGGGGATTCCGGAATCCCTTTTGGAGAAAAAGCTACCTAGAGACATTCGGGAGTATATGGACAGCTCTGGTGAAAAAAGAAATATCTTCAGACAAAAGCTGGAAAGAAGATTTCTGTGAAACTGCTTTGTGTTAGATATATTTCTTCATCTCGCATAGTTAAAACTTTTCTTATATTATGCACTTTGCAAACTCTGTCACGCACGATCTGCTAAGGGACATTCGGGAGCACATTCAGGCCTATGGTGAAAGAGGAGATATCTTCAGATAAAAACTGGATAGAAGCTTTCTGAGAAACTACGTTTTATGTATGCATTACACTCTGGGAGTTTTACCTCTTTTCTCACCAGGCAGTGTTTTAACACTTTTCCTCTAAAACCAAAAAAGTGATATTTTGTAGTGCATCAAGGACTATGGCGAATAGTGAAATATACTGAAATAAAATCGAGGAAGAAGCGTTCTAAGAATCTGCTCTCTGATATGAGCATTGACTTCACAGAGTTAATGCTTACTCTATGATGCCCAGTTTCGAAACTCTGTCTTTGAAGAATCTGTGAAGGGATATTTAGTGACACCCAGAGGCTTGTGGTGAGCAAGGAAACGTCTTCCAATGAAACCTCCAGGGAATCTTTCTGAGCAACTGCTTTGTGAAGTGTGTATTCCTCTCAGAGAGTTAAACCCTTCTTTAGATTGAGTAGCTTGAAATCACTGTTTCAGTGGAATCTGAGGAAGGACATTAGGGAACGATCTTTAGAACATGGAGAAAGAAATATCCTCAGGTAAAATCCAGAAGGAAGCTTTCTGTGAAACTGCTCTGTGTTGTCTTAATTCCTCTCGCTCAATTAAGCCTCTCTTTTCATTGAATAATTTCCTAACCCTGTGTATGTTTAGCTTGTGATGGAATATTCGGGAACACTTTGAGGCTTCTGGAGACAAAGGAAATGAGTTCAAACCGAAACTGAAGAGAGGCTTTCCGATGACCTGCTTTGTGACGTGTGCATTTCACTTGCAGTGTTATACCTCTCTTCTCATACAGCGTCGGGGAAACTTTTGTGGAGAAACAGGTACCAAGTTATATTCGGGAGCATGTTGATGCCGATGGTGAAAAGGGAAATAGCCTAAGACCAAAACTGGAAAGAAACTTTCTAAAAAACTACTCTGTGATATGTGTAATGACCTCACATACATAAAGCTTTCTTTACATTGCACAGCCTGGAAACTGTCATGGATGGATCCAGGAAGGGACCTTCATGGGCACCTTCAAGACTATGGTGAAAAAGGAAACATCTTCAGATAAAAACTGCAAAAAATCTTTCTGAGAATCTGCTTTTTGCTATGTTTATTCATCTCACATAGATGAAGCTTTCTTTACATTACGCAGCTTGGAAACTCCCTCGTGGATGAATCAGCGAAGGGATATTTGGGATCACATTCGGGCCTATGGTGAAATACGAAATATAGTCAGATAAAAACTGGAGAGAAGCTTTCTGAGAAACTGTTTGGTGATGTGTGCTTTCCACTCAGAGAGTTATAACTTTCTCCTCATAAGGCACAGGTTGAACAGTGTTCCTGAAAAACTAAAAGAGTGATATTCGGAGTACATTGTTGACTATGGCAAAAAGTGAAATATCGTCCACTAAAAAACAGAAAGAAGCACTTGAAGAAACTCCTCTCGGACATATCCACTCTTTTCACAGGGATAAAGCTTCCTCTCCATTTCCCAGTTTGAAAGTCGGTCTTTGAGGGTTCTGCGAAGGGATAGTAAGTGGCAAACGGAGGCCTGTGTCGAGCAAGGAAATGTCTTCCATTGAAAATTGGAGAGAAGCTTTCTGTGCAACTATTTTGTGATGTTGTATTCATCCCATAGAGATAAATCATTCTTTTGATTGAGCAGTTTGAAATCACAGCTTCTGTGGCATCTTGGAAAGGACATTTGGAAATGCTCTTTAGAACACCCTGAAAAAGAAATAACCTCAGAGAGAAACCAGAAGGAAGGTTTCTGTGAAACTGCTCTGTGCCAAGAGAATTCTGCTCACACAGTTAAGCCTCTCTTTTCATTGAGCACTATCATAACACTGTATTTGTTTATTCTGCGAAGGGATATTCAGGAGCACTTTGAGATTCGAGGTGAGAAAGGAAACGTCTTCAGATAGAAACTGGAGAGAAGCTTTCTGAGGAGCTATATTGTGACATGTGCATTCCACTCACAGAAATATATCTTTCTTCTCCTAGAGGATCCCAGAATCCCTTTTAAAGAAAAAGCTAGCAAGAGACATTTGGGAGTATAGGCACGGCTATGGTGAAAAGGAAATATCCTCAGACAAAAACGGGAAAGATTTCTGTGAAATTTCTTTGGTTAGATAGATTTACTCAACTCGCATAGTTAACACTTTGCTTATATTAGGCAGTTTGGAAACTCCATCATGCACAGATCCGCGAATGGACATTCGGGACCACATTCAGGCCTACAATGAAAGAGGAGATATCTTCAGATAAAAACTGGATAGAAGCTTTCTGAGAAACTACTTTGTGATGTATGCATTCTACTCAGGGAGTTATATCTGTGTCACACAATGCAGTGTTTGAATACTGTTCCTCTGACACTGAAAAAGTGATATTTCGGAGCGCATTGAGGACTATGGCGAATAGTGAAATATACTGAAATAAGATCGAGGAAGAAGGGTTCCAAGAATCTGCTGCCTGATATGTGCATTCACTGCACAGAGTTAATGGTTATTCTATGTTTCCCAGTTTCGAAACTCTGTCATTGAAGAATCTGTGAAGGGATATATATTGATGCCTGGAGGCTTGTGGTGAGCAAGGAAATGTGTTCCAATGAAACCTTCAGAGAAACGTTCTGAACAACTGGTTTGCTATGTGTGTATTCGTCTGAAAGAGTTAAACCATTCCTTATATTGAGCAGCTTGAAATCACCGTTTTTGTGGCATCTGAGGAAGGACATTGGGGAAGGAACCTTAGCATATGGAGAAAGAAATATCCTCAAGTAAAATACAGAAGGAAGCTTTCTGTGAAACTCCTCTGTGTCACCTGAATTATTCTCACTCAGTTAAGCCTCTCTTTTAATTGTGCAGGTTTCAAACCCTGTGTATATTAAGCATAAAATGGCATAATCGGGAGCACTTTGAGGCTTGCGGTGTAAAAGGAAATGAGTTCAGACCGAAACTGGAGAGAAGCTTTCCAAGAAAATGCTTTGTGACGTGTGCATTCCACTTACAGCGTTATACCTCTCTTCTCATACAGCGTTGGGGAAACCCTTTTGGAGAAACAGGTACCAAGTGATATTCGGTAGCATGTTGATGCCAATGGTGAAAAGGGAAATAGCCTCAGACAAAAACTGAAAAGAAGCTGTCTAGGAAACTACTCTGTGATATGTCTAGTCATCTCACATAGATAAAGGTTTCCTTATATTACGCAGCTTGGAGACTGTCATGCACGGATCCACGAAGGGACCTTCGGGAGCACATTCAGGACTATGGTGAAGAAGGAAATATCTTCAGATAAAAACTGAAAAGAAGCTTTTGGTGAATGTGCTTTTTGCCATGTTTATTCATGTCACATAGATGAAGCTTTCTTTACATTCCACAGCTTGGATGGATCCAAGAAGGGATATTTGGGATCACATTCGGGCCTATGGTGAAATAGAAAATATAGTCAGATAAAAAATGGAGAAAAGCTTTCGGAGAAAGTGTATGGTGATGTGAACATTCCACTCAGGGGGTTATAACTTTCATCTCATAAGGCACAGTTTGAACACTGTTCCTGGAAAACCAAAAGAGTGATATTTGGAGCACATTGAAGACTATGGCAAAAAGTGAAATATCGTCCAATAAAAAACAGAAAGGAGCACTTGAAGAAACTGCTCTGTGACTTCTCCATTCTTTTCACAGGGTTAAAGCTTACTCTACTTTTCCCAGTTTGAAAGTCGGTCTTTGCGGGTCCTGCGAAGGGATAGTAAGTGGCAACCTGAGGCCTGTGTCGAGCAAGGAAATGTCTTACATCGAAAACTGGAGAGAAGCTTTCTGTGCAACAATTTTATGATGTGTGTATTCGTCTCATAGAGTTAAACCATTCTTTGGATTGAGCAGTTTGAAATCACAGTTGTTGTGGCATCTGAGGAAGGACATTTTGGAACGATCCTTAGAATATGGAGAAAGAAATATCCTCAGGTAAAATCCAGAAGGAAGCTTTCTGTGAAACTGCTCTGTGTCACGTGAATTCCACTCACACAGTTATGCTTCTCTTTTCAATGAGCATTATCATAACACTGTTTCTTTTTACCCTCTAAAGGGATATTCTCGAGCACTTTGAGGGTTATGGTCAGAAAGGAAATGTCTTTCGATAGAAACTGCAGAGAAGTTTTCTGAGGAGCTGCTTGGTGACGTGTGTGTTCCACTTAAAGAAATATACCTTTCTTCTCATAGAGGATTCCGGAATCTCTTTTGGAGAAAAACTACCAAGAGTCTTTCGGGAGCATTGGGAAGGCTATGGTGAAAAAGAAAATATCCTTAGACGAAAACTGGAAAGATTTCTGTGAAACTGCTTTGTGTTAGATATATTTATTCATCACGCATAGTTAAAACTTTTCTTATATTACACAGTTTGGAATCTCCGTCATGCATGGATCTGCGAAGGGACATTTGGGTGCACATTTAGGTCTATGGTGAAAGAGGAGATATCTTCATATAAATAGTGGATAGAAGGTTTCTGAGAAACTACTTTGTGAGGTACGCATTCCACTCAGGGAGTTATACCTCTTTTCTCACAAAGCAGTGTTTGAACACTGTTCCTGTGAAACCGAAAATGTGATATGTCGGTGCAGATTGAAGACTATGGCGAATAGTGAAATATACTGAAATAAAATCCATGAAGAAGCATTCCAAGAGTCTGCTGTCTGGTATGTGAATTCACTTCACAGAGTTAATGCTTACTCTATATTGCCCAGTTTCGAAACTCTGTCTTTGAAGAATCTGCGAAGGGATATTCAGTGACTCCCGGAGTCTTGTGGTGAGCAAGGTAACGTCTTCCAATGAAACCTGCAGAGAAAATTTCTGAGGAACTCCTTTGTGATGTGTGTATTTGTCTCATAGAGTTAAACCATTCTTTGTAACGAGCAGATTGAAATCACTGTTTTTGTGGAATCTGAGGAAGGACATTTGGGAACGATCCTTAGAATATGGAGAAAGAAAAATCCTCGGGAAAATCCATAGGGAAACTTTCTGTGAAACTGCTCTGTGTCATTTTAATTCCTCTCAGTTAAGCCTCTCTTTTCATTGAGCAGTTTTGTAACCCCAGGTATGTTTAGAGTGTGATGGGATATTTGGGAATACTTTGAGTCTTGCGGCCTAAAAGTAAATATGTTCAGAACGAAACTGGAGAGAAGTTTTCCGAAGAACTGCTTTGTGACGAGTGCATTCCACTCACAGTGTTATACCTCTTTTCTCATACAGCGTCAGTGAAACTCTTTTGGAGTAACAGGTACCAAGTGATATTCGGGAGCATGTTGATGCCGATGGTGAAAAGGGAAGTAGTCTCAGACCAAAACTGGAAAGAACCATTCTAGGAAACTACTCTTTGATATGTGTAATCATCTCACATAGATAAACCTTTCTTTACACTACACAGCTTGGAAACTGTCATGGACGGATGCACGAAGGGACAATCCAAGCACATTAAGGACTAAGGTGAAAAAGGAAATACCTTTAGATAAAAATTGGAAAGAAGCTTTCTGTGAATCTGCTTTCTGCTATGTGTATTCCTCTCACATAGATGAAGCTTTCTATACATTATGCAGATTGCAACCTCCCTCGTGGATGGATCCACGAAGGGATATTTGGGATCACATTCAGGCCTATGGTGAAATAGGAAATATAGTCAGATAAAAACTGGAGAGAAGCTTTCTGAGAAACTCCATCATGCTGTGAGCATTCCACTCAGGGAGTTATAACTTTCTTCTCATAAGACACAGCTTGAACAGTGTTCCTGTGAAACCAAAAGAGTGATATTCGGAGCACATTGAACACTATGGTAAAAAGTGTTATGTCTTCCGATATAAAACAAAAAAAAGCATTCGAGGAAACTGTTCTCTGACATGTAAATTCTTTTCACAGGGTTAAAGCTTACTCTACATTTCCCAGTTTGAACGTCGGTCTTTGAGGGTTCTGCGAAGGGATAGTAAGTGGCAACCGGAGCCCTGTGTCAAGCAAGGAAATGTCTTCCATTGAAAAGTGGAGATAAATTTTCTGTGCAACACTTCTGTAATGTTTGTATTCAACTCATACAGATAAATCATTCTGTGGATTGAGCAGCTAGAAATAACTGTTTCTGTGGAAACAGAGAAAGAACATTTGGGAACACTCTTTAGAATATCCCAAAAAAGAAATAACCTCAGAAAGAAACCAGAAGGAAGCTTTCTGTGAAACTACTCTGTGTCACCTGAATTCCACTCACAGAGTTAAGCTTCTCTTTTCATTGAGCAGTATCATAACACTGTTTTTGTTTA